>NW_017535234.1:0-1950 GCF_001853355.1 Bactrocera latifrons
TAAACAATGTTTAGATGATAAATATTTGATAATATTCAGTCGTGCAACCAGTTGCTTTCTTAAATACAAACAATGTTCCTTAAAGGTAAGTTTCTTATCAAAAATTACACCTAAGAACTTAAGACTATTAGTGTTTGAGATAGGGCTGTTATTGTAAATAATTGTAACTGACTGATACGTATATAATATTCTTTATAGTAAAAGACGTGAAGCAAAATCTTTCTGTTTAGAACTTTTTTTTCTGTATACCATTTTCATGAACATTTTACCGATACATCCTATTTTTTAAAATTGAGAATTGGTATTTTTAAAACCCCTCTTTGCATTACCTTGGAAATATTACTATATAACCATTGAACATTAAGTATTTGGTTTCGGATACGCATACACTAAATTAGCCTCAAACACCACAACTCTTCTTTTTTCTAAAACACGTCCACATAATTGTTGTCATTACATTATTTTTCCTATGTCTTTATAAAAATTTCTCGAACCATTTTAAGAGTTTTGGCACGAATTAACCACTATGCTCTAAAAATGGATATTGATCGGACAGTCTCCAAAAGCCTTTTAAGAAATTACAGAATATTAAAGCATATTGGTCTGTTCAGTTTATTTGTCACAATCTTTCTATTTTCTCGTTCATATCCCATACTTCTAAACTATTAAACATTTACATCTTGAGGCCAAATTAAAACCCTTTTAACAGAATTAAGAGATTTCAAGGAATTTGTATTAGTTCATATTCCAGTAATCAATTACCACTAAATAATTGAACCTTGAAACAAGTAAGGGTAGGCTAAACTTGAGTGTACAAAACATTGAAAAGATTAAATGATTGTAAAACATGTGTGCATTATTCGAAGAAACCGAATGATATAAGGTCCGTATCCAGCTCTTAAGTAATTGCTCAAGAAAAAAATTCCTTATTTCTAGAACTGTAGGCAAGTAATTATGAATGCTCCATAAATATTTGCTATACAAATATAATATTTTCAATTCGATTTAAGGAACGTGGATGATGAATGGTAAGTTTTATGCAAAACTTCAAGATGAATTATATTTCATAATAATGATTTTACCTAATTCTAGGATGAATTTAATTATTACTTTGAATTTCCTTCAAGAAACAATTTTTGATTTCATGTTTCTTCGCAAAACCAGTATTGCCATTTTCGCATTTTATTGAACAAATTTATAAAAAAATTAGTATTAGATTTCTTCAAAGCTGTATAATAGCAAAAGAAACTTGAACGCAGGRAATTTTATTCACCATTTCTTAAACGTTTTTTTATATGAAGTTTTTACATTTCTTGAGAGCTGGATACTAAGCTTTATTATGAAAAAAGCGTGGGATGCGAGATTTATGAAAAATATGTCACAAAGCACTCCACGCTTTTTTTTGCAATAATACACGAATTTTATTCATTATATGCGCCCTGGTCTACGAAAAGGGAGCTAAGGTGCGAAAACTAGTTTTCTGGGAAACAGCTGTTAAAAATAAACAACTCGTTTCGTCAGTTTCTCGTTATCTCATTAACTGTTCTCCTTTCCAGAGGCTTGAAGGACGTCCGGTTTGGTCGGAATATTATTATAGTTCATCGTGTAAGTTGCTAGTGTGGAACATTTAAAAAAGTAACACTGAAGAAGTGAAGTTTACTCTAATACCGCGCAGCTGCTGTTGTCTTATTTTCATTCGTCTCTCTTTCCGGATGTTCTATTATCACATTTGTGTAAATGTTTCTGTTGATTATGCAGTTGCACCAAAGGGAAAATTCTGCAATTTCTGCACGGTGCAAGGTTTTGCAAGAGCAAGAGAATCGCCCTCATATGAGAATATCAAGCGACAGCTGTATTTGTATGTGGATTGTAAACAAATATCAAGTGACACACGCAGATAATTGATTGTAATGACTGTAAAATATGTCAGACCAAAATCCATGTTTATTT
>NW_017535234.1:3045-4743 GCF_001853355.1 Bactrocera latifrons
TCCGAACATAGTATTTTACAACATCTGATTTTCATTCACGGCCTGTATTGATGCATGATGAATAAAAGACCTGATGAAGACTATCTGAGTTCCGATAAGTCGATTTTTGTTGATATTATTTGTTTGTATCGTATGCAACAATTCCGTGCCTGCTTTTTACTTTTTCTTCACTTGACTAAAAAGGTAAGGATCTTTATAAAAAAGTGAAGTTGTAAATGCATATAATTATGGTATTCTTTTAACAACAAAACAGCTATGCATTTTCGAGTCAACCACTCATCTCATATTTGAGAATGATAGTATTGTTATTGTATTTTTAAGCTGCTATTCAAAAATTTCAATTCAATTTCTCTGCTTATAGACATTGTATAGATTATTAATTGTTTTTTTTTTTTTGTAGACATTGATTAGGAACATTTCAATTAACTTCTTTTTATGGATTGCAAAGAGGCCAATTTCCTTGTAATGTTTGAAATGTGATTTAATGGTCATTTCCTGAGATGAAACCCAAATGCTTAATGGTAATTACTACTGTCTCAGATAACATCCTGAAACTTTGCAAAGAGACACATTAGGTCTTAAAAGAAATCGGTGTCAAAATTGGAGGAGTGGTTCCGCCTAATTTAAGTGAAAACCCATATATCGAGTTCAAATCCACTAATTTGAACCTAATTTGATATGTAACATTATCCCAACATTCCTATATTACATTGCGAAAATTATCGAAATCAGAGGGCCACCACGTCTACTTCTCGTAAAATACAACTTTAACACAATCCAATTTTTTCCCTTTCCAGTACACAAATTAAGCACCAATTAATATATCGGGGTACAACTTTGCAGAATGGTACCCTTAAGGTATCTTAAGTATAAAAATTTTAAAATCGGACTATTACTATACAAGCCTCTAGATACTGGAAATGTAGACCCTAGAGAATATAGATAACTCTTTACGGMAAATATCGGTTACTGTGTGAGATATATAGTGGAGCGCCGTAAGGTTTATACCTCGGAATCCAATGACTGTCAATGAATCTTTACAAAACTTTGGAAATGTGTTTTTAATAGTATATAGGAAAATGTTAAAAAAAAAATTGACCGATCTCAATTTTTTAATTATTATTATAAATAATTATTAATTTTTTGGTGTTTTCTTTGATTTATAATAGCTTAAAATTATATTTTAAAAAGAGAGCTATTACAAACTTGATCTTAGTTCTTAAGGGACTGCACATATAAAAAAATTAAGTTCGGGGAGGGGAATAGAGGGGACAGCAATAGCTGTGGAGTGTTGTTAATGTGAGCCCTAACAGAAGAGTACACGTGGCAGCGTGCTAGGCTTAATACGTAGCTGTTGTTGTTTGCTCCGAAAAAACATTTTTTCTAATTATTGCTTATTTACAATTAATACATAACATATGTGACCTGGTCTACGGAAAGGGGGCTAAGGTGTCAAAAAATCAATTTTCACTTTTTAGTTGGTTCGGATGGAAGATGAGATGCTTTTTCACGTGATACAATCGATGTGACTTACCGTGCGATTCTATACTGCGATACAGTATCAAGTCTCTAAATTTGACAGAGACAATTTTTGAGACTTGAGACGATTTTGCTATTCTGTAAGTGATAGTCACAAACTCTATTACATTTCATTATTCAGAGATGTTTTTATACTTGAATGAAAATAAATATTTCGGT
>NW_017535234.1:4768-13980 GCF_001853355.1 Bactrocera latifrons
ATCTTAGTTTTTAAGGGGCTGCAGGTATAAACATGAAGGTCGACCTTAATTTTTTTACCTGCAGTCCCATCAGCTGTTGAGTGTTGTTAATGCGGACGCTAACGGAATAGTACACTTGACAACGTGCTAGGCTTAATACGTACATAGCTGCTGTTGTTCACACCGAAAAAAATTCTAATTATTGTTTATTTACAATTAATATATATATTATTGTGCAATGAGTGTGATAAAAATTAATAACTGAACATTACTGAGTTTTCCAACGTTTGAAAAAAGTGGCATAAATAGTAAGTATTTATTATTCGTATAAAAATGGGTGAACCATCGAATAGTGGTAATATAAGTAATGATTGCCTCATTTGTGACAAAATCGGATGTAGTTCTGAATTAATTTCTGAAAAAGGAGATAGTATAAAAGTCACTATAGGAATATCAACACTGAAAGCTACTTCTGGGGAAAAAGCGGATGGAATTTCTCAGTATTTAAATACTCGCGAATTTGTCTACGTGCATTCAGTATGCAGACCAAAATATATCAATAAAGGGTGCATTAATTCTTATTTAAAAAAAAAAAAACCACCACACCAGCATGCTCTCCTCCTAAAAAAAAACTTGGAGCGGCTACTTCAATTGATTTTGACTTGAAAAATAGGTGCTTTTTATGTGAAAAAGAAGTGGATGAAATGAAGGAAAAAAGAAAATCCAAATCGTCAAGACAACAAATTAGCAACGTAATTACTTCTGATTTCAAGAAAACGATATTATGTAATTCAACCGATGCACGAATCAAAAGGGACGACATTGACGTAAAAAAATTGGAAGAATATTTTATTCAACATTATCCATTCCCTGATGTTGGTGTCATTATGTCTATCGCAACTGGAATAACTGGGAAAGAAAACGTAAATTGCTACGCAGCTTTTTAGCAAGGTCTACAAATAATGAAAATTAATGGGAAAAATTTTAAAGAAGTTAAGTTATAAAGAAAAGACAATCTTATTCCTTTATTGGCATTCACTAGCAAAATCAAAGTGGATGATGATATTATTCCAATTGATCCATTATTATTATTTCAGCGTATATGCGTATTAAAAAAAATCTGATGATGAACTAAAAAACTGCATGACTTATGAATTAGCTCCTTATCCTCTTGCTCTTTTTGAAAATGGTGAACAGCGAAAAACAACAAAATCTATATTTTATGATCTATTCCCAGAAGTATCAGAAGATGTCAACGATGTACGAAAATTTTCCTATGTAATTGATGGACGGATGTAACTACACCGGTGCAAGTGGCAATTAGATGAAAATTTCGGTACCATATGTCAACATTACTTCAGATATCTACATAACAATTATGGACATAACATTTATTTCGTATTTGATAGTTACAAGAAGAGCTGCACAAAATCGATCGAACGAACGCGTCGCTCTAAAAAAATCCATGTAATGATATAATATTTGATAAAACCGTGCCTCTAAAAATAGCGCAGGAGAAATTTTTATCAAATGCCAAAAATAAGAGTAGGCTCATAGATATGCTACGAGAAACACTCACAGAAAATAAAATATTTTCTTGCCAAGCAGAAGCTGATGCTGATAGACTCATAATTGAAACTGCAGTTAATCTGCAATCTGAAAACATTGCTGTAGTGTCCGAAGATGTCGATGTTTTAGTTTTATTGACTGCACTCTCACCACCAGACCGTGAAATTTATTTTCGAAATCCATCGAAAGGCAAAATACCGCAAAAAGCGTACTCTTCTAAAAGCTTAGAAAAAATATTACCAAAGTGTAAAGAGCATATTCTGTTCTTACATGCATTCACTGGCTGTGACACGACGTCAGCTTTTTTCCAACGTGGCAAAAACGTGTTTGCAAAAAATTTTGAAAGACGAATAGACTTGCAAAATGCCGCGACAGTTTTTAAAAATGAATGCAAAGATATCGATGAAATTGGTGTTACATGTACTCTTGCATTACACGGTGCTTCCGAAAAATAAAGGATCTTAATGTATTAAGATATAACTCTTTTTTGAAAGCAACTACTAAAAATACCAACGTTAAGCTGCCGTCTTTACCACCTAGTGCAGACGCCGCTTTTGAACACTTTAAAAGAGTATTTTTACAAATTCAAACATGGCTCGGAATAGAAATATCACCAGAAGAATGGGGTTGGAATTATGAATGGGGAATATTGTTACCGCAAATAATGATGCAGCGACCAGCTCCAGAATCTTTACTGAAAATTATTTTTTGCTCATGCAAAACAGAATGTGGAACATCTTGTGGGTGCAGAAAAAGTGGATTAAACTGCACTGCAGTTTGCTTAGAATGCAATGGTGAAAGCTGTACTAATCCTTTACCTACAATCTACCTCAACGAGATCGACGACGACAATAATGAACAATAATGTATATAGTTAATGATAAATTTTTGTTGTAAATCATTATTTTTTGCAAAAATCTAATAAATTAACATTAAAGTTACTTTGCAAACATAATTCATTACATATAAAATTAAAAACTTTRCTGTAAACATTTTTTTCCCCTTTCGCCTATTATTTTTCAGTAAATTGTTGTAATCGAGATCGGCCAATTTTTTTTAAACATTTTTCTATATACTATTAAAAACACATTTCCAAAGTTTTGTAAAGATTCATTGACAGTCCCTGGATTCCGAGGTTTTACTATTTTTATGCCTTACGGCACTCCTCTAATATAATTTAAATTACGAGGTAATGCTTTCCTAATAATAGCTTGCCTGTATGTCTACAATGGGATCAATCGGCTCAATATTTCCTTTTCTAATACACTTAGATCATGTTGTGAAAGACGGAAGTGTTACTGACGTGCKTACGACTGGAGGTCCTCATATCGACTCGAATCATTGTCTATGGTAGCCAAGATACGCACCCCTCTATGTGTAACAAAAACCGCACGTCAACAAGCACTAAAAAGATTCGAAGTCGAAAAACTTCAATCACAACAGACAGCCGAACGATTTTCTACTCAACTAGTACTCCTGCTCTTTGAGAGCACTCATCACCAAATCGGTATAAGTGAACTGTGGGACTGCATTTCAAGCTCCTAGCATACAGCTGCAAACGAAACCATTGGTTTTCGGAAAGTGCAAAAGAACAGCTGGTACGACGAGGAGTGCCGTATCGCAGCGGAGAGAAAACGGGCTACCTATCTCGCAACGTTACAACGACCACAAAACAGGGTGCGATAAATACCGAGAGTTGAAGAGGGAATTGAGTTGCATTTGCCGACAGAAAAAGAAAGAGGCCGAAATGCGTGAGTATGAAGAGTTTAACTTTAAAATTCTACGAAAAGATGCGGCTTCTAACTGCTAACAATTCTCAAGCCTGCTAAATGACAGTGAAAGCAATGCCACGAGAGGGCGAACCCGATTCCCCACTCTATGACGATGGAGCAGACGTACCATAGCCCGACCATGAAGAAGTTGGAATAGCAATTATCCGTCTGTAGAACAAAGCGGAGGGAGCCGATGGATTGGCGGCCGAGCTTCTTTGTAAAATATGGTCTGACGAAAACATGCTCAGCGATTGAAATCTAAGTATGCTCTGCCCAGTCCACAAAAAGCGAAACTCCACAATCTTCGCAAACCATCATCTGCTAAATATCACATATAAGGTTCTATGGAGCGTATTATGTGAAAGACTAATAACTACCGTCATCAAACTGGTTTGACCTTATCAGTGTGGCTTTCGGCCTGGAAAATCAACAACTGACCAGATATTCACCATGAAAAAATTTTGGAAAAAACCATTAAAAGAGAATCGACACACACCATCTCTTCGCCGATTTCAAAGCTGCTTTTGACAGCAATAAAAGGAGCTGCCTCTATGCCGCGGAAAGAATTCGAGCAGCAGAACTTAACCGAGCGGGTACAATCTTCTTTAAGAGTATGCCAGCAAAGCAAAACGTCACTGTTGACAGTCATAACTTACAAGTTCTAGATAATTTGGTATATATTGGAAACAGCACTACAGAAACAACAATGTCACCCTCGAAATCCACCGCAGAATATCTTTTGCCTCGAAATCCACCGSAGAATATCTTTTGCCCGCAGGTACTACTTTGGACTGAGTAAGGAATTGAGCAGTAAAGTCCTCTCTCGACGAACAAAAACTAAATTCTATAAGTTACTCATTATTCGCGTTCTGCTATTGGTGCAGAGGCATGGATTTTTCAAGAGAAATGGTCTGCGGAAAATTTATGGTCCATTGCGTGTTGGTCAAGGTCAATATCCCATTCGATGGAACGATGAGCTTTATGAGATATACRACGACATTGACATAGTTTAGCAAATTAAGATACAGCGGCTGAGCTGAATAGGTCATGTCATACGATTGGACGAAAACACAGCTCAGAAAGTATTCGTATATTTGAGGACAATTTTAATATAATTTTCGGTGACGAGGACCCTAATAAAATAAAAGATTAATTGTAATCTTATTACGATTTCGGCAAACAATGAATGTTGACTTTCTTTGTCCTTGCAAGTTGCAAGAGTATGAAGTGTTCGGTTACACCCGAACGTAGCTCTTTGCATTTGTTTTGTATCATTGTAAGTTTGGGTCTATTACCCAAGTCTATGTATTTGTCAAATTTGAGTGACATTTCTTTAAATAAATTTCCCACCGGCATGCTTCTTATTATTCATAAATGATTTTAAGGTTTTATGATCTGGTTGTATGTCATGTCATTAATTTGTTCTCTTCCAATTCTTGTAAACGTTCCAGTTTTTTTTATAGCTTTCGTTCTTATTTTAGGAATAATTGTTTCTATTCTTCCAAATAATATCCAACTATTTCACTACGCAGTAACCCCTTTTTTGATTTGACATCCGTTTGAAGGCGAGCTAAAGTGAGAAGGTGAAACATTCCCAGCATATTGTTGTGCGCTGGGTTTGGGACCCGCCACGTAAAAAAACCAACCCAATGAAAACGCAACAACAGCCTCGGATGAGAGACCCCACTTGTGATGACGACCATGGCAAACGAAAAAAGGACTACGAATTGAGGGCATGCACCTGAAATGTCCGGTTCCTTAATTGGGAAGGTGCCGCTGCCCAGCTGGTTGATGTCCTCGTAAAAATAAAGGTTGACATCACCGCCGTCCAAGAAATGCGATGGACGAGACAAGGACTGAGACGAGTGGGTCCTTGCGGGATTTACTACAGTGGCCATATAAAGGAGCGCAAGTTTGGTGTGGGATTCGTGGTGGGAGAGAGACTCCGACGCCGCCGAGTACTATCATTCACTCCAGTGAATGAACGTCTAGACACAATCCGCAACAAAGCGAGCTTCTTCAACATATCACTGATCAGCGCCCACRCCGCGACGGAAGAGAAGGAYGATGTGAATAAAGACRCCTTCTATGAGCGCTAGGAGCACACTTATGACAGCTGCCAACGCCACGATGTCAAAATCGTGCTAGGCGACTTTAACGCCAGGGTGGGCAAAGAAGGTATTTTGGCACTATGGTCGGTAAATTCAGCGTCCACGAGGAAACATCCGCAAATGGGTTGAGGCTGATCGACTTCGTCGGGGCCCGAAATATGGTTATCTGTAGTACTAGATTCCAGCATAAGAAGATTCATCAAGCTACCTGGCTGTCTCCGGATCGAAAAACCACCAACCAGATCAATCATGTTGTGACAGACGGAAGACACGTCTCCAGCGTTTTAGATGTGCGTGCACTGCGAGGTCCTAACATCGACTCGGACCACTATTTTGATGCAGCAAAAATCGCACGCCATCAAACACAAGGAAGATTCGACGTCGAGAAGCTGCAATCACAACAGACAGCAGAACGATTTTCTACTCGACTTGTACTTCTGCTCTTTGAGAGCACTCGTCAACAACTCGGTATGAGGGAACTGTGGGAAGGCATTTCAAGCTCCCACGTATAGCTGCAACCGAAACCATTTTCTTTCGGAAAATGCAAAAGAACAGCTGCTACGACGAGGAGTGCCTTGTTGCAGCGGAGAGAAAACACCTACCTCGCAACGTTACAATCGACCATAACAAGTGCGGGATGGGATAGGTACCGCGAGCAGAAGTGGGAAGAGAGACGCATTTACAGACAGAAAAACAAAGAGGGCGAAATGCGTGAGTATGAAAAGCTTGATAAGCTGGCCGAGAGGAGTAATGCTCGAAAATTCTACGAAAAGATGCGGCGGTTAACCGAATCGATGACGATGAAGCAGACGTTCCATTGCCTGACCATGAAGAAGTTACCAGTCTGAAGAACAACAAAGCAGCGAGGGCCAATGGATTACCGATTGAGTTATTCAAATATGGAGGCGAAGAACTGATAAGGAGTATGTATCAGCTTCTTTGTAAAATATGGTCTGACGAAAGCATGCCCAACGATTGGAATTTAAGTGTGCTATGCCCAACAACATCGTGTATAATCGAGAGTATTGTGTGAAAGCGTCAGAATCGGTAAGGACCTCTCCTAGCCGTTCGATACCAAACGAGATTTTAGACAAGGCGACTCGCTATTGTGCGGCTTCTTCAACCTGCTTCTGGAGAAAATAATTCTAGCTGCAGAACTAAATTGGGAAGGTATAATCTTCTATAAGAGTTTCAAAGTCCTCTCTCGACGAGCAAAAACCAAACTCTATAAGTCACTCATAATTCTCGTCCTGCTATATGGTGCAGAGGCTGTGGTTATTATTCAACAACTCATGAGTCGACGTGGGAAGTTTTCCTTCTGCGAAAGTTTTATGGTCCTTGCGCGTTGGCCACGGCGAATATCGCATTCGATGGAACGATGAGCTGTATGAGATATACGACGACATTGACATAGTTCAGCCAATTAAAAGACAGCGGCTACGCTGGCTAGGTCATGTCCGAATGGACGAAAACCCTACAGCTCTGAAAGTATTCGACGCTGTATCCACTGGTGGAAGTAGAGGAAGAGGAAGACCTCCACTCCGTTGGAAAGACCACATATATCGGGATCCGACGGAATTGATTTCGACTAAATTTAGTTGGTAGCATTATTCTCATGTTCCTATGTCACACTGAAAATGACAATACTTCCAATATAACGCAAGTTTTTTCACATTTCAGTACACAAATCAATAAGAACATAACTAATAAAACGGGATAAAATGATTCACTTATAATTCCTTTAAAGTGACCTTATGACAAAAAATTGTCCAAGTCCAAACAAAACCCCTAGGTACCAAATATGTAGACTCCGGTCTTTATTGTTGACTTGACCGAAAATAGCAGTCAATGTGTAACAAAAAACAAAAAAACAAAAAAGGATTGAATCGGTTGAATTTGAATTAGTCCCTTTAACTATTATTACGATTTTCGAACATCCGGCTGACTTTGCTCTAAATAATTGGTATCTTAGTGAAACTCAGCAAACATTTTGTTAGTATGCGGCATGGTAATAGTTAATAGATCAAATCGGGTCGATATTACCCCCACTCCCATATATTACGTATAATAATTTTCGTTTTTCTAACAAGGTATTTCGCTAGCTTTGATTCCTGCAAATTGCAATAGTATAAAATGTTTTATTTTTTTTTATATTATTAATTTAAATTTTTAATACCGATTCTGAGTGTTTTTGAATTGGTGACGAAGACAATCGAGTACAGTACCTTATTAAAGTATCACTTTCCGAAATAAGTGCGGAGCTTCCGTGTATTTTGTTTATCCTAATATGTGTAAAATTTAAGTAGACTGGACTGATTAAAATGAAGCAGTAAAATATAAGATAAACCGAATAACTCTTTAAGTAAATAAGAGTTTTTATTTCGGAAAAACGGTTACATTGTTTAACTTATCACGTTTTTCATTTACTTAAAATATACTTGGAAATAGGCTTTGACTTTTTGTCAAAATCGTCCATTTAATTTGAGGTGTTAAGATATTGTTTTTAGTAACCCTGGAGCGAAGGGGGGAGACTTAAAGTGTTAAGCCCAAATTCAATAATTTTAAATATTTACAATAATTAAATTAAAAAAGTTGTTTCTACACGAAAGCGCTTTTCACGGAGATCGCCTTGAGGTTGAAGCAGAATACGTAAAATAATAGACATTTAACTTTTGGGATATTTATTGTTTTGAACGAGCCATAGAAAATTTATTAGCGTGTTCCACCACATTTAACATCAGGGGACACGAAAATAGTAGATTTGAGAAAGAAAATGCTTCAGTGTTAAATGAGAAAAATTATGATATCGTCGATGTTAAAGAATCTCTGTTTACAGTTTCTCATATTTACAATGCGTAAACGACTCTGCACATAATTTATATATGTATGTATTTTCTATATATTTTACATCAAAGCACACAAGCATGTACATATGTAGTTACCTACAAGTGAACCATTTCATGATAAATTGCACAACAACAATATTTTCATTCATGAACGCAAGCGCACTTTCAACAGGCAAACTTGCTTCATTGATAAAAACAAACACCATGACATCTCCCCGATCATGCCTTTGCCCTCAAGCGTCTTTTTGCGACGATGGCAAAAGCTAAAAATCATAACTTGAACAATTTCTGATATTTGTATGAGAAGAAAAGAGTGACAACCTCGCAAATATAAGTATTCAAATATATTAGAATAAAATTGACAACATAGATTATTTCTCGATTTTCAAGTCTAGAAATGTGAAAATCATCCCTCTTAGCTGCCCATATCTTGCTGCTTCTCACTGTTTGTTTTATGAAATACTAATTACTGTTTTAAGTACCACTCGCTTAAGTATCCGCACTCGCCTATGTGCCGTATTATATTTTAGACAAGTTGAAAAACATTATGCGTATGGTCTGTCATATTTGTTTATATGCACACAATTATATGTATATACATATATGAGCGCATGTGCGACCGAATTAATATTTCCTGATCGAAATTAATCAAAAAAATATATTTTTTAGTTCTGTACTCACACGAATGTTAGTATCAGAACGTTCCTTTATTTAATATACTTAAATAGTACGACTGAGCTCTATGGCTGCTTATACAATAAAAGACAAGCGTCTTACTTAATACACTAGTATTTATATGTTTACTTTACATATAGATTATTGTTGAGTGACATATGGTGTGTTACTGTTTGGACTTTGTACATAAACATCCTTTGTTGTTGCTATGCAATGTGTAGCATGATGTCAAGGTTAGTGTTAGGTAAAGATATTAACTC
>NW_017535235.1:0-1599 GCF_001853355.1 Bactrocera latifrons
TATTAATTGTAGAGGTTTACCATTACAAATAATTGGTGACATCGTGATTRAACATGACAATAATCAAATGGAAGTTAATGATGGAAATCTCACTATAGATCATGTACAAAAATCGAGACAAATGATTGAAGTTAGGTACATTAATTTCGATTTWACTTTTATGATCATTCATGACTGTAATAATAATTTACTACATTTACACAACTGAAATTATGGAATTATAGGTTAAATAAAACGCCAAAAACTTCTGCAGAACGTGGTCGAGAATTCAGAGCACGAAAAGCACTGCTTAAACAACAATGTAAGCAACAACAGGAACCAGATGCAATAGTTGAAATTGCTACAGAAGATATTCAAAGTGCTGGTTCATCAGAAAGCAATCAAGTCCCTGAACCCTCTGACATAACGACAATAGAAAGGAGAGCAAAGTCTGCAGAGGCAACACGGCGATGGAGAGAGAAAAAAAGGCGTTAGTGAGTCATCAAAAAAAACAGTGGAAAACTGCAGCTCAACGCATGCGAGAATACCGAGAGAGAAAGAAATTGTAAATATTTATTTATATATAAAAACTATGTCATTGAAGGCTCGTATAATTCTTATTTGCATTTCTTTACTTAGAGCAAAGAAAGTACTGTTGGAGCAGCAAAGTAATCAAGATTTAGATGCTATAGTC
Source organism: Bactrocera latifrons (assembly GCF_001853355.1). NCBI lineage: Eukaryota > Metazoa > Arthropoda > Insecta > Diptera > Tephritidae > Bactrocera > Bactrocera latifrons. The sequence continues at coordinate 674 of NW_017535235.1, forward strand.
AGTACATCATCATCACAAGTGAATCAAAGGGCTGGTCCATCAACAATAAACAGCATACCCGCAGAGCTAACTAGAAGAGGGAATTTACAATCACAGCAACAAATTGAAAGATCAGAACGTACACGAGAATATCGTGAGAGAAGAAATGATAATGTCAACATGGAATCTTAATTATCATTGAAATTATATATGTTGTGTTTTTGATAAAAAAAATTTTAGGCTATATTTTATTTTAATATATATCTTTTTCTGTTCATAGCAATAATCTATCGGGAAATAATGAAGAACAATCAGACCTCTGTGATTTAACTTTKAAGTACGACGACATTGCAAAACATAAAAAGGCTCATGAAAATTCCAATCGAAAATTTCGGAAAAATCCATTTGGTTATTCATGTACAGTCTGTGATAGATTATGGTTTAAAAATGACTTAAAAAAGGCATCTGACAATTATAAAGATCTATTGAAGAAAATCATCGACCACGTCCTATMTTCAACTTCATCACCACCACAAGTATTCTTCACTGGACCTGCTGGTTCTTCCATTATCAACAGAGATGGCAAATCAATATCGTACTATTCAGATATGTAAAAGTCTTGATCATAGATGAAGTAAGCATGATTGGTGCAGAATTATTAGCTCAAATCGATGTTAGACTAAAACAAATAACAGGGAATTTTGAAACTAATTGCGGTGGATTGGACATGATTTTTATTGGTGATTTACGGCAACTGCCGCCTGTTCGCGCCACACCAATATACAAACAGCCAAAACAGCGTATGGCAGGACCAATACTATGGCGAGGATTAAAATTTTACCAATTGACAGAAGTGATGCGACAAAGTAATGCAATATTTTCAACATTACTCACAAAAATCGGTAATGGCATGATATTAACAGATGACGAATTAGCAATTATTGAAT
>NW_017535235.1:2314-7278 GCF_001853355.1 Bactrocera latifrons
CTATCACGAGTTACCAGTATTGACGGACTCTACATAGTACCAAAAGACAATGATAATAGATTTTATCATGGGCGAAAAAATGATACATCGATCATATCTTTACAAGATGAATTTCGCCGATTATCGTTGAACACATTGTCAACAATAGGTAGAACGATTCTCGATTTTATGAATGACAGAAAAAAGTTGTCCATTGTTACTTTTAATTGCCAAAGTCTCAGAAAACACGTATCGGACTTGAGCGATCCCGCCATTGATTCAAGCAATATCCTGTTTTTATCAGAAACCTGATCAAATGACGATGAAACATTGACATCCCGAATTTTGATTGTATTGCGAAATTTAAGCGTAAAAATGTTAGATCAGCAGGAGTGGCAATTTATCASAAATCGAATGAWACCTCGAATATAGTAACTTCGAACATGGACATTCTATTACGACATATTCGTGAAGTTGATATTGGTCAGTCATCAATTGGTGATATATGTGCTGCTCACTGTGTTTTGGACGATGGAAAAAACATCATAATGGTAGTTGTTTACATTTCGCCCAATAACACAGTTAATAATATCATAAAGTTTATATACAGAAGACGTATGATTTATGGTCGAGTAGGTTCTGAAGAACTAGGAGAAAACTATCATACGTTGCCAATAATCTTAGCAGGAGATTTCAATATCAATTTCGCATCCGAAGATGGACAACTCTTSATAAACTTTCTACGAGATAAATTAGAATTACAAATGAATATTGACCGTAATGAGCCAACTACAAGACATGGAACAACAATCGATGCAGTTTTTTCTAGATTTCTGTCTAATTTTATTTCTAAAATATATGTATCGTATTTCTCGTATCATAAGCCTATTGTCTCGGTTTTACAATCAACCACAGTAATTATTGATGTACCCAATAATGAAAATAACGAATAAAACAATGAAAAAAAAAATAAAAGATCTATGCAAAAATATTAATTTACTGATGAAAACATAAAATAAATTTAAATATTTGTAGGAAATTAATATATGTATATATGCATACATGCATATATTGCACACACCCATACATATATATACATATAGATAGAGCAAAAGAAGTTTCACTTCAGTCGTGTGGTCATAAGCACACTCACTTTTTTACACGGTAAAATTGCATCRAAATTCCGACTGTTAAATATGTCAAATAACTTATTTATTAGCAAAATATATTCCGCGGTATTGCAAAAAGTAGGAGATGGGGAATTCAAACGCCCTACACTATAAACTGCGAGCATTCCGGAAGCGACAGTGTCGCTGAAAACTTGGGTAGATAGTTTAACACTAATTTTCTGAAAATTGTTGGGAAAAAGGTGCGCATCGGCAAGCTTGGTCCTTTTGTAAAAATCTACAATATCGGACTAGCTAACTAGGCGCGGTTTAAAACTAACTCTATTTTTAAAGTTTTCTAAACAATTCCTAACATTCTTTATAAGATGGGGACAATCATTGAAAAAGTATACTTCCTTGCCATTAACCATTACCAGAAACTCCTAACACTCGAGCTAAATTGAGAAAATTCGACCCCTGATCAACTACTCAACAACTTTCTATAGTTTTATCATACCTTGGCAAGTATTGCATATGACTCTTCAGAGCCATTTCATCACATAAAATGGACGCATACTTTTGTTGGCTTTTCAACTCTAAACACTTGAGAGTACAACCTGGGTCACGGGGCCATTCTGAAACGAACATGAGTTCTCTTCGGGAAATCTAAGGAGACACTTTATGTGTCTATAAGCTAAGGGAGACAGAAAGTATACACTTAAAGCTAAGGTTTTGAAATAGCTGTCGTATCTACGACCTTTATTTTTTAAACTATTTTCTACTATGGCTCTAATCTGTGGGGAAGCTGGCTACATAAATGCATAGTACAATTGAACCCCTCTTCCGTGTCCTTTAATTGTTTTTTTTTAATTTGCATATTTTAGCGAAAGGTCTGACAACTGGTACTGAAAATAATTAATCTTTCCATCTTTTTCTTCTAATCTAGCCTTCAACTTCCTATTCGCCCCAACCAGTTTGTGTTCTTTACTAGTTACASMTGTCAGACACAAATTYGTTTGACTCCCCCTGTCTMCAAAGCTTTCATCTGCAAATGATGTTATTAAACTAATCCGCATGCTTAAAGACACTATCCCTCATTTCTATTTGAGCCTCTTCTGCCACAGATGCGAGCAAATTTATATCGCTCCTATCGTGACACTGAAGCGCGTTTTCTTCCACCAATTGTGGATGTGTATATTAAAACTAATACAAATAAGTTAAATCGAGTTAAAGACTGAAACAAAAAGATGACTAGTATCTACATCATGCCTTCTATCTAATAATATTTTATAATATATAGTAAACCTAATAAGAATTAAGTAAAATTAACTTAAAACCTAAAACAAAGAAATTACTATAATAATTACATCATGCCTACTRTTATTTATTTATACAACTATTTAACCACTTATTAACAAATAAATATTCATTAATAGAAAAATAAGTATTCAATTTCTTATCTGTCTTCATCCTTCTCCTGATTTGGGAAGTTGAAAAACCGTCGCTGTGCTCCCCCTTACACATTTTTTTGATTGCGGCATATATCCTATAAAACACAAAAATATCTTTTAAAAAACATTCACATTACTTCTTCTTAACTCCGTAATGAACTTACGCACCTCCTGATTTTGGCAGTTCATTTTACCGCTATTATTCTGGCAACCCGCCTTTTTGACAAACTGCTGATTTAATTCTAACTCAACTGAACTGAACTTGAACTACTTATGATAGTGTCGTCGTATAATTTGTATAACTCGTACATCTCATGCACAAATGACCACAAATCTTCCGCAGAACTTCTTGAAAACTCGTAACATCGACTTATCAGATGTTGTCATCGTCGATGCCTCTGCACCACATAGCACAACGGGAATATTGAGTGACACTTAAAGTTCGGTCTTTCTTAGTTGAATAGTCAGTCCAAAGTAGCACCTGTTGACAAGAATTAACCTGCGTTGGATTTCGAAGTTGATTTTGTTGTTGGTGTTAATATTGGTTCCAAGAKAGACGAAATTATYTACGACTTCCAAGTTATGACAATCAACAATGGCGATACGAGCGTAAGGGCAAGAGCAAGCGGAATARTTCATGGGGAGTTTTGTGCGTTGGTTTTTGCGGTGGAAAATGTTGAGGTGGAGGGCGCGAAGGGGCTGTTGGAGCTTGCCTCAAAATACAAGGCACTCCTAATGGGCTGGAAGCGATTACACCGGTGACGCCGAAGCCTGTGGAGAACTGATCGACTGTGGTCAGAGAAGGCCTGCAGCTTCCTSTAAAGAAATTATTAAAAAGGACGTGGGGAAAGTAGGTCCTTCGGTGGTCGTAAAAATCATCGCCCCGCTCAATGTGGTAGGGCGGTTATCCGCACACCCTTCGTTTTGGAGAGGGAGAACATGGCGACCATTGTAAGGTGGGGTTGAATGTGACTGTCAACCGGAAGTTGGCTCCACGGGTTCTAGACTAGGGGGTCCCTGCGAAGATCTCCCATTCATAGGAGAGCTACACCGGTTGAACCTCCAGGACYTACTAGAAGGTGGTCCTTGATGATAGCAACAATGTTGTTCTGGGGTGTACGGACAAAATGATATCCGCTTCCATGGAGGCAGGTAGGTGCTACATCATGTGGTTCTCCTTCCGTGTGCAACCGGATAGCCCCGTCACTGGTTGCTTCTGGTTGGGTTTCGATCCAGAGTGGCTGAGTGTAGGGCCAAATCACATGTCTGTCAGGAAGGCCACACAGCAGCTGATGCGTAGATGCACCCCACTGCGGCAACACGCATTTAATGAAAGACCAGCTGGACATCTAACGATGTCAGCTGTCTACCCGATCCAGTCGGATGATGGAAGGGATTGTTCAGTTAAACTGCGAGAGTTGTTATGCCGTAATGTATGAGTTGGGGAGTTATATGATTGAAGGTGGGTGGACTTCAGATTTTGTCTGAGTGTGGCCTCTGAAAGCATTTTTGCATGAAAGGCACCTAACTGTGGTTGTGTGGCAGGAGAGGACTGGGTGCATATAGTTGCAAAATGTCTGATGCACTCGGATACTATGGCTCTGAGTGGTATGGGGATTAGCTGGACTGATGGACGTTTAGATATTAGCGGTGTAGTCACCACTAATCGGAATGCCGAACAGTTAGGGTCGCTTGCACGTGAGTCATTTAAGCGGTGAAGGCTTAACATGGAATTATGGTTAGAAGTTAATAAAAATGCCTGGCATTTTCAGGGTGCTGAACAACCATTTTCTTGGAAGTGCTTCGTAGRCGAACAGCTTTTGTTAGATTTTTGGTGTTTTGAAACACCCATACAGACGACTGTTGTTTACTTTCAGGCTTATACTCGTAAATTAACGATTCTGCATATTTCACGATTTCATAATCKTATTTCGATGCAGTGTTAACATATWATATTATCGACACGAGCTTTTTTTGAGCGAATGACAAACAGCGTGGGCTTCAACGTAAACAGTYCGTACATTATTGATTGTATGCTGGTCGTATTAATGCCTATAGTTGTCGATATGGCTTGACAGGTTACATGACGATCTTGCAATATTAGTTCGAGCACAGTATCAATAGTTTCTGGAACAGCAACTGATTTTGGACGACTTTCACTAAATTCGTCTCGGAGTAATCTAGGACTTCGATTGAATTCACCATATCATTACCCTTGATGGAGCTTTAAAAATTTAATTAAATTCAACTATGTTCGCCAATTTTTTACCGGGACGAATATTTTAAGTTACTGCTTTGTTACTGCTCAATGTCTTATTTTAGTATTACAAAAGCTAATTCGCGAGTAARTTAAACCTTCGGGTAACTTGACCGATTTTTACCGTCCACGTACCGCTCTAAAAAGTTAACTTTTTGTTAACTCTTTTGA
>NW_017535235.1:8083-13231 GCF_001853355.1 Bactrocera latifrons
AGAACTGTGCTTTTAAAAGCTTAGAAGATGTAAAAAAATGAGACGATGATCAATACGACAGCGAAGATGAAATTTAATTGCTTGATTTGATTACAATGAAAAACTTCGAGAGGTACAATCGTTATTGTCCAAGGTGGGTGGTGTTGACGACAGCAGTGAAGACATCGAAATTGGAATGGCTATCGAAATACGGAAGATGATGAAGATTTCGAAGTGTCTGACAATGAAGTTGAAGAAACAGTTATCGAGGAAGATATGCAACAATAGAAAGTGAGTTTTATGAAAACAATAATGATGCAAATCAGTAGTTATTACACCTGTCTCTTATACACATCTAGATGTGTATAAGAGACAGGTATAAAAATTATTGTCGGAGTCGCGAGGTGCATAAGTACGTAGCGTTTGAATTTCTGAGTTGTATAATTAGTGTATTAAAAAAGTCATCAAAGTAGAAAAAATCATTGCCAGTCAAATTAAATTTGCAACAAAAATCTGAGATTTTAAGGAAAATCGATGAAGGTATTTATGGAAATCGATTGGCGTTGCATTCTAAGGAACATTATATCACAAGAAAACTTTCCGGTTGAAAAAATTTGAAATTACATTCAATTCGTGATGCCATCTTGTTGATTAAATTAGCTTGGAATAAATTGTTAAGAACTGTGCTTTTAAAAGCTTAGAAGATGTAAAAAAATGAGACGATGATCAATACGACAGCGAAGATGAAATTTAATTGCTTGATTTGATTACAATGAAAAACTTCGAGAGGTACAATCGTTATTGTCCAAGGTGGGTGGTGTTGACGACAGCAGTGAAGACATCGAAATTGGAATGGCTATCGAAATACGGAAGATGATGAAGATTTCGAAGTGTCTGACAATGAAGTTGAAGAAACAGTTATCGAGGAAGATATGCAACAATAGAAAGTGAGTTTTATGAAAACAATAATGATGCAAATCAGTAGTTATTACACAAAACAAAAAAACAAAAAAGAAGTCTCGCCAGCTTCTTTAAACCATCCCTTACAAATTAATATCTTAATTTGTATGTACATATGTATAATGTTCAAAAGGCAAAATAAATTTAAGTTTTTGTTTTGTTACGAGTAACAGTGAGTCAAGCAAATCAATTGAAAGTATTATATCACCAAAATTGTGGTTATTTCCGTGTTTTTTCAAATTCGAAAACYCTTTGGAAAAGTTAATATTTTAGAAAAGTAGAAGACAGTTGGGACTTTTTGGTTAACTTTTAATAAAATTTAACTGTATAATAAAATTTGCGTAAAAACATAAATAAATATAAATTCAAATTTATTTAATTGTTATAAAAAATGTCTAAAACAGTTATGTGGCAGTGCACACCAGAGATAAAGAGATTCCCAACCAGAGATAAAGAGATGTCCAACTCCAATTACTGAACGTCAAAACCTACTGAACTTTGACAGCTAATCGAGTTCAGTAGGTTTTGACGTTTATCAATTGGAAACAAGCGATGGCCAGATTGAAATCTTACCAAAAAAATATGTAAAGGGAGGGATTTGTTGCATCGTTTAAGAGCACTTATGAAAAATGTAAAACAATGAAAATTAAATAAATTTGTGAAAATTAAAAATTATTTGATGAAACGTTTTGTAATTTGAAGCATCATRATATTATTTTAAATGGAAAACGATTAAAAATATTCAATGATTGAGAGCTAACAAGCTTGAATCCTTTTATTGGGTATTGAAAGGTCAAAAGTCAGTTGGTCTAATATACTTTAAAAAGATTTAAAAATGTTCTTCATATAATAAATAAAAACTATATAGTAATTTTTATTCGTACTAAATGTTGGGTGTTCAATTTAAAATGCCCAAAAATTCTTATTTTGTTCGGTCTGGTTATAATGGAAAATGTTATACAAAACGCTTATTTTGAGGCCCTCTCACACTGGAATAAGTTGGGTATCCCATTATCCCTTCCTTGTCTGCGATCGTTCAACTTTCTTCTTTCTAGCTGTTCTCATAGAAAACAAAAAGTAAAACCGAAAGACATTGTTTGATTGTCAGATTTCTGTAAATACGCATAGATAAGGGAAGATTTAATAAATATGTATTATATTCTTTTGAAATATATTAATTATCTCTGTAAATAACGCATTTCGTTAATGTAACTAAATTTGTTTATTTAATTCCTCTGGTTTTACCAATAACCCTCCTTTTTAATTCAAGCGATCAATTTTAAATATAAATTATGATTTCTCTGTCATACCAAACAAAATGAAAACGCAAATCTAAATAGTCATGCGCATCCATAATTTATTTAATAACATTMGTTGTGTTTGTCTATGGCCTTTTCCCCATTTGTTCATTGCGTGCGGTGTTTTTCTTTTCGAAGAAATATTTATCGATGTTCCGTCTTATGAAAACTACAAATTATTACTCAAAAAGTTTTGATTTAATATTTGCACCTTCTCTATTTATTAACATTCTGTGCCTAATTACACAGAGCTATAGTTTTTGCGTCATCTGTCGGTTAATAGCCTGATATTCGAGAATTTAAAATAAATTCTTTTTTTTATACTCTGACAACATGTTGCACATGTYGTTTTTAAAACAAATACTCTTTTTTTATAAGTTGTTATCACTTAACGGTTGTTAGTATCAGCTATAACTAATTGAGACATATACAAATGCACTAGGTGAAAGGAAGAGTTGAAATCCGGGTGACTGTTGTTGTTGTAACGGCAGAAAACATTCCTAAAGTCATTTCGAGGCATGGTGCCGAGCCGACAGTCCTTGGCCGGTCCGTTCCTGTTACTTCGACCTGACGCCATGGGAACGGTGACTGCCTGCCCGTCCTTCGTTATACAAAAACATATAAAAAGGGAAACATGACAAAAATTGTTAACAGTTGTAGTGATGTTTTGCTCAACGAATGATAAAAAAAATTCTGTGAAATTTAAAAATTGTATATTTTAATTTCAATCAAATTTGAGAGCGCATTTTTCTAATAACGGTATGTAAAATGGATAAAATCGAATGAAAACTTTTCCTACAACTAATATCAGCATTTTCACACAACTAGTTGACTATACTCCTTAACATATGTGTATATTGGTGATGGTTAGGTGTCTTAATATAAGATACAGTATTATCTTTTTCTGTTAATAATATGTATTAATTTTAAAGATAGATAAAATCGGKTCAATACTATTCCTATCTCTCACGGCTTTATATCGTGTATTGATCCATAAGTAACATATCTTAGCAAAATTAATTGGACGTATAATATTGGATATGCTATAGTTTAATGCCGAAAATATGTGAAATTGGTTTACCTTTTAACAGGGTGATTTTCAAAAYGTCAACTTATCACAAATATGCTTTTTGAAATTTATGGCGTAGTCAGTTTGATAAATTTTATTATTAACTAGAGGTCCCGTCCACGCTTCACTGTGGCAGATATATAAATAATACTACTACTACCATCTATATGATTTCTATTAGTGGGATTATAATTATTAGTTAATGAAATATAGCATATCTGTAAAGAAACTTGTGTTAGTTTACAAAAAAATGGATCATAAAGCATTTCGTGTGTTAATAAAGCATTGCTTTTTGGGGGAAAATACTGTTGAATTTGGGCTCAGGGAAATCCAYCGTTAGAAAGATATTTGCTATGTTGAAAACAGCGAAAATCAGCACCGAAAAATTATGCTATAAAGAGGCGAAAGCTCTGTGCAAAGTGGGTGACTCGCAAGTTCATAATCCAACAAAAACCACGAATAACTGATTTTTTCGTCGATGATAGAAACATTGCTCCATCATTTCCCGTTGGAGTCCAATCGACAGTTATTCTAGTGGACTGCAARTGACGAACCGGTTCTCAGGCGTATAAAGACGAAAGATGTGGCTGGAAAAGACATGACATCAGTATTTTGGGATGAACGTGGTATAATACATACTCAATGGCTGATTACTGAGCCAGTAGATTATTCACTGCATATTTGGTTGCACTTCTTTTCTACTATTCCAAATTTTTTAATTCTACGCATATATTCAAATGATTCCTACAAACAGGAATTTTGAAATAATAATTTTTTTAGCCAAATCGGTTAAGCCGTTCTTGAGTTATGAATGGTGTAACTRATATCAACTTTATTTTATATATATAGAGATGTGAGGTTGTTTTTATTGTTTTTGAGGAAATCTACAAACATGAATTTTGAACAAATGTCTATGATTTAAAATATAATTTTTGTATTTATGAGTTGTATTAAATTTTGACATAAAGAGATAAAAAGTATTCTATGTCCTTACCCTGGTTCTAAGCTACCACCAATTTTCAGCCAAATCGGTTGAGCCGTTCTTGAGTTATAAATGGTGTAACTAACAACAACTTTCTTTTATATATATATATATAGATTTATACTCAATTTTGCATTAAATTCAAAGATTTTAACAAAGAAATACTTATGATGACAAGAAAATAATATATTTTCATTAATATTTGAATGAAATTTGTACTCCATTTTCGGAGAAATTGATAAAATAATTTTTAACTCAGTCGCTAATCAGCATTGATCGAGTGCGGACGTGTTACTTAGTTGATTGTTAATTTTTGTAAACAAAGCGCCGTTATCGGCAACAACAATTTGTGCTCTCTTTTGGTGTTTTTTTTGCATCCCGGTCTGCTTACTTAAGTAACGCGATTAATAATTATTTTAGGTGAGAAATATAATCTAAGACTTATATAAGTGTGTTATAATTTTTCCACTATGCCCCCGGTGGGCTTCCAGTTCGGGGACAACAGGTTTGCTGCGCTGGCCCAAGGYCCCCAACCAAAACGTAAAAAATYGTATCAAAAACTGCAAGATGCTTTTCCTGACTTACGCCAATAAAAAGTGATGACCCAAAGTATATTGTGATTAAATCCGATGAGAATACTACATCCCTTTCGAAGGTTTCTTGTTTTCGTGTTTACAATGCCTTGCTTACCGTGAGCAAAGATATACACAAAATTAGGGAATTACGCGATGGTAGCCTATTACTGCTAGTGAAAAATAAGCAAGTAGCAGAAAAGTTTATAAAAACGAAATGTCTTTTCAACACTGGCGCTGTTAGCGCTAGCTATCATCAACATCTTAATTGTAACAAAGGCACCATTT
>NW_017535236.1:0-2417 GCF_001853355.1 Bactrocera latifrons
TGTATAGATATTTAGTTCTCACAAAGGTTTCTTTTTTCCTCCTACTTTCTTCTGGTACTTTAAACTATAATCAAAGAGGTTTATCTCTCCCTTAATTAATCTGAGACCTTGTTCACCTAAGATTATGTCGAATTATTTTAATTCGCTTATTTCACAGAATACTAAGTGATGCCCGCACATTCTGATCACTTTTTTTTGAATATATAACAGAATAGCCATATAGAGTTTTTGTTCTAAATGGTTTTACTGATACTGACTTATCTATGTTACTTACTCATATAGTTATTTGTGGATCCAGTGTCCTAGTMAAGTGACGGGTGTGCTTCCATTGGTGTAGGATTTKATTGTTGTTGGCCATTTCGCTGGATGTAGCTACCAAAATTATGTTTCCTTCTCTCTTAATACGTTGGTTGCCGTTGAGGATTAACGCGAWATGCTGCTCTCAGTTGATGATTATTCCTTTGGTGATAAAAGGTGGTCTGATCTTCATGTCTCGAATCATATCGACGGGGAACAGTGTTCTCGAAGTGTAGATCCTGATTATCATGGTAGATGGTGCAAGCAATCGCATATGCTTCACCAAGGCTCTTTGGTTTATTTGAATAAAGTATACCTCTGGTGTAGTTGCTCCGGAGTCCCATAATAAATGTGCGGATGGCGTCAACACTCACGTCCGATAATCTTCCAGCTCGCATATTATCTTCCATTGTTTCTATATTTTGTTGAATCAATGTTAAGGCTTGATGTATTTCGTCGTGGAATTCAGTGAGAGTTTTACTTCCTTGCTTTTTCTTCATCATTATTTTTTTCAGGACATGTAGTGGTCGTTTATCCGAATAGGTATAATCCAAGCGGTTGATTATAGCATAGAAATTAAGTTGAGTTCCATTAACTGATAGAACTTTAGAAGCAGCTCCAATTATTTTTGCTCTGATTATGCATATGCAATTGTAATACTCAGGGCTGTATATAAATTCTTTTATATTCTCCATCTGTGTCCACACCTGGGTGCGCCAAGGGTTATATTCGCCCTCTGCTCCGTCAAATGTTGGTAGRCATTTAAAAATGTCTGTGCTTATTTGGCTTGCTTGTGTAATTTGTGGTTTTAGAGCAGGCATAGTTGGTACCGTGGTCATCGAAAACTGTGACTTGTCCTTAATGCATCGAAGTCGGTTTTTAACGAATTGAGTTGAGTCGTAAGGACATCAATGTGTACTTTGAGTGCTGCTGCTTTAGTCATCTTAATARCTTTTGCTTCTAGTTGGAGTATATTTTTGTTGTCGTCAAAGGCTGCTTTCTTGCTGTTTGATCGAGGTGTAAACATGTAATCTTCTTTCTCAAATTACTGTTGTTTCGTTTTTGTTGGATTCGGTGCTGTTTCAGGATCCTACTTCCCGTGGTATTTTAATAATAATAATTAATTTATCCTTCTTTAGGATCGCGGAGTTCCTGTCTTTTCAAGGATGTCTCCTGGCCTTTTTTGATAGCAAGTAAAAATTTGCTATCCCGGTTGAGTTCCCAGTTAATCACAATTGARTCACTTTTGTATCTACTTTGCACCGTCAGGGCAAGTTCCTTTATTAATACAAAACTAGGACTAAATACATTTTGATAATTTAGTGCTATTTATACTACTTTATGGTACTAGTTTCTRTTTGCTGTCTGCTATGTTATTTGAAGATAGACACACTATCTACAGTCGATTGTTTGTCGTTAAAAACAGTCCCGAGAGAATAGCGTGTAGGAGATAACACTTGTTATATGTGATACCATTTCTATTTCACACCATATATTGGAATTACTTATACTTAAAGAAGAGATGTTTTGGTTTTATTTGAGTAATGAAACGTTCCTTAACTCGCGCTTAGAATATCTTTTAAATGTGTAGTGTCGTAGGTAGTATCGCGTAATGTCACGTTGACACTCAAGCAAATCTTTGGTACTATTATTCACGTCTTTGTACAGCTTCCAAGCGTTTACCATTGTGGAGCACATCACCGAAATAAACAGCGGCCACCACCATTTTTTGGTCTCGAATCCCAATTTTGTATACATTTACGGCCTGATCATGTAGATCAACCCCGCCCATACCGTGGCTGTAATTTGAAAGTAAATTTGGCTGAGATATACTTATCTGTTTTGCTCCAGTTTTGACCAACGCTTTACGTATTTCAAAGGTTCAACCGTATCAAAATTGGTTCCCATAGTTACGACATTATTGTAATTCCACTTGACAATATTTTATTATTGTGGTCGTATTTGATCTCGAAATATCCTCTTGCTTGTTTTTGGAAATATTTTTTTTCATTCAAAGGACATTTTTTAGTTCTATTTTCTCTCGTTGTTCCTACGGCTTTGAAGTTTTTCTCACGCAACATACGTAGAAGTTCATGACTTGTGAAAAAATTGTCAAAATA
>NW_017535236.1:2747-8070 GCF_001853355.1 Bactrocera latifrons
TTTTTTATTTCACCTACACATTTTGCCATTGTACCTAAGCGAGTACACAACTTTTAAAAGGCACATACCTCAAATAAGAATAGGTTTTCAAATGGGGTTTTTTTTTTTTTTTGTAAAATTGATCTCTTTAGTCTTATCTCACATAACACACAATTTTAAAACTAACAACTGAGAGATAATAGCTCATCAACAGCAAAATAATGACTAAAGACACAAAATCGCACAATATGAAAAAACCGCACAGAAGTTGACGCCACAAAAAGTGCAGTTATGAATTCGCGTGAAGCAAAGGTATTTTTTTTTTGTTGTTTCTAGGAATAAAACTACGCATTTGATCAAAAATATGTGTGCAAATACTTAGCATTGAGTTACGCCACATGCCTAAACTTTACCGATTTTCTGTACACAAACGAGTACAATGGTTGTAAATGGGTTAATCTCTCTTTGATTAACAGTTCCTAATTGTTGAAGTATCCACATCCAAAGAAAAACTATTTTGAGTGCGGAAGAGGTCACAAACGGATCTTTTTTAACGTGACGCAGGATACGCCTTCGCAAACCCTCGTTGATTTTGGGCTTTTTGCCTCTGTTTTCTGGGATATCTTTGTAATTTATGGCGTTTTCCACCATTTTTTTTGAGCAGCCAACTAATCCAGCTATTTCTCTTTGACTTTTGCCTTACTTTCTAAAAACTTTTATAAATTTTCTGCATTCAGGGCTGCAGTGTTTGGCTCTATCCATTTTTAGACCTAAAAAGAATTAGACGCCCAAACTTACTCCAAATTCAAAAAACTAGAAACCTTTACTCACATTTGCCTGAAGATTATATTGTATAAATATGTTTTAATGTCACTAAAAGTTTTACTTTATCGGTTGGCTCTATTTTAACGCACACGTTGCTGCACAGTTAAGAGCACATTTTCACTGATTTGCTAAAAATGACCGCGAAGTTGAATTCAGAAGTAAGAGGAAAATATACACAGACGATGTGAGTACTGAACTACAGTTAGTTCATGGCATGTTACATTCTTAAAAAAATTTAAGTGCAATAATATCATCAGAAAATGTATGGCTTTATTTCATCGCATATCACTGTATATTGAAATTTGAAGAAAAAAATATTTACTTATTTAAAATGCTGATTTCACTATATTATAAAATAATTGATATACAATTTTTTAAACATATCATTTTCATCATATGTTATATGTTTTTAAAGTGTCTTTTATTTTTTTTTTTTATATAAACCTCCATTTAGTTAACGCTCATTTTATATATTATTATTGTTTATAGACCTGGGTAAAAGTGTACAACAGAATTTAGATACAAAAATTAGTATATTGATTAACAAAAAACATGAGTGAGAGTCCCTTTAAAATGTTGCAACATTTTAAAACGACCGTTAAATATAAAAAAATTGTTTATAAACTTTTTAAATAATGGCAAAGAAAAATACGTATATTTAAACATTTTACTRTTTATAGAACACAAGCACGGAACAAAATATTTGTTTCGTTAAATTAATCAGAAAACAACAACAACAATATATATAACTATCTACTTTTAAGTATTGTATGAAATGGCAAAAACAATATCACACACATTTAGTGCGGTGGTATCGCTAAAAGAATAACAACAACAATTGTTTTTGTCAGCGAAAAAAGTAAAATAATAAATATGTATATAAACACAGTTTATTGGACACGCAAGCGTGTTCAACATAGTTTGAAAAAATAAAATAAAATAAGTAACATTTAATAAAGCATTGTTTTAACACTGAAAACAACGTATTTACATAATATATTTGTATATAAACATAAATAAATGTATATACAAGCTGCGTATCTATATGTATATGTATGTGTATTTTTTTAGTTTTGTCTAACTTACTTTCAGCTGGTGTTCGCGTAGGCAGCGAAGCACACAGCCGTCAGACACTTGTTGAGCAGTAGGAATCTTCCCATATACCATGGAGCCATGCTTTTTAAAGTGGAATGCAATATCGGAGTTTCATAGCTACTTAATACATATGTAGTTTATATGTAGGCCTCATTGTGCCCTATTGCAATTGGTGTTTATGTATGTATGTATGTGTTTGACTTTTGCGCATGCGCCCGTTAACGCGTGCTTGACTGTGTTTAACTATGTGTGCGTGACTTGAACGATGTCCCGATTTTGGTCCAACATGTTGGGTTTGTTTTTATATTACATACACAGGTACATGCATTTTCTCAATGATTTGTTATTTATTTATTTATTATTTGTGAAATAATAATACAATTATTATTATACATTAAACATAAGGAGCACTAGCTACAGATGCTTTCAGCTCTCGGTTTTAATATAAACGACTTAAATAATAAAGATGGAACTTCCATTTAAGAATTATTTATAAGCAATATGTTTTTATGAACTAAAAATATATGTTAAAAATAAATTTAAAAAAGGAAGGATAACTTAAATATATTTCTTTAACTTTGTACGAGATAGGTATTCAGATATTTTAGTGATGTTTACAATGGACGTTACTTTTAATAAATCAAGAGCTTTATTATTCTGAAATATACTGGTCCTTGCTGAATTGAAGAAGGGGCATTCATCCAGTAGATGTGTTATGGTTAAGGACGACGAACTACAATATGGACAGAATAAATTTCGGTTTCCTTTTAATAAATGGGAATGCGTTAATGACGTATTACAAAGACGAAGGCGGACAAAGGCTTTTATATCTTGGCAACGGCCTGATGGCGGATAAGCAGGTTTTTTGCCCTCTTGGTTGCAGATGGCGTAGTGGTGTTGCACATTCTTCCAAGCATTAACTTTTATAGCTTTTTGTTTTGAAGCGATTAAATGGATTATTACGTTTTTTTCGATGTAGTCGAAGATAATCAATGACTGTTTTGCCGCTAATTTGGCGTTTTGATGGGTCCATTCATTTGCAGTAATACCGGTGTGTCCAGGGATCCACATAATTTTTAAGTTTGTTTTCTCAATAAGTATGCTTCTAATTAGCGCAATGAGGTAGGATTTGTTAGATGCATTTAAAAGAGCTGAGATTGCAGACTTGCTATCAGTACATATTAATGTKTTTAAGTTAGATTTTTGTACTAGGGATAGCGCATTATGGATGGCTGCTGCTTCTGCGGTGTATACTGAGCTGTAATTGGGCAGGAGTCCAGCATTTAACGTATTTCCAACGTTTTCGACAATAGCAAAAGACTTGTAGAAGTCGGCCTTCGAAGAGTCAGTAAAAATGAGTTGCCAATCTACGTAGTGTTGCACAATGAGCTCTTTGAACAAACTTTGATATACCCTGGAATTTGTGTTCTTTTGTTGTTTTTGAAGATGTAGCTCGAACGAAGATTCTTTGAGTAGCCATGATGGGGTAAAAGAAATAGACTTTTACTCAGCTATAGTTGTTATACCTAGATCTTTAGCTAATTTAATGCATTTAGAAATAGTGGAAGAAGTATTGGAGTTTGTATCGTCGGTCCATTTGGCTTTTACTATACCATAACAAGCTCTTATATTACATAATAGTAGTTTCGGAATAAGCTTTTGCGAAGTATGTAAAACTCTTTCCTCGATGGATGGGAGTCCGGCTTCCCTTAATATGAACTTTATTGGTGATGTTGGGATTGCCCGAATACTTCTTCCCGCTGCGTGATATGGTGCAAATATTTGCTGTATGTTGCTTTTGGCACAATTGCCGTAGATAGGGAGAYCATAATCAATCTTAGATAAAATGAAAGCTCTTGTAATATTGATAAGAGAAGRAATGTGAATTAAACAATATTTTGATGATAGATACTTAATTATATTAAGTCTAGAAATTAGTTTCTTACGTAGATTTGTACAATGTTCCTTAAAAGTAAGTCTCTTATCARATATTAAACCTAGGAATTTAAGACTAGTAGTATTTATAATATTTACATTATTATAGTTAAGATTGAAGTTATTACATTTGTGCTTTYTACAGATATGGAACAATTTGCATTTGTTTATAGAAATATTCGCACCTGAACAATACGACCAATTTGAAATATCAGAAAGGATTTTTAAGAACGTATTTTTAACAGTATTAAGATTATTKTGCTTGGAGAAGATCAGCACATCATCAGCATAAATAATATGCGAAATGAGTTTATATTTAGAGATTATCGTACTGATTTCTTTAAATGCGATTACAAATAGTATGACAGACARTGGTGATCCTTGTGGTATTCCGTTGTACATATTGTACGTGTTCGAAAAAGTGTTATTGATTTTAGTCACGAATTTCCGATTAATTAGGAAAGATTTAATAATGTTAAATATTTTTTCACCAATTTGCCACTTCTCAAGTTGTCGCAGAATGACATGGGAACCAACTCTGTCGAAATCCAAACTGAGAGTGGACGTGTGGTTTCTTTTCGATAAAGCAGTTTTGGCAAAATTATAGAAATAGAGTAAAGCATCCATAGTGCCTTGCCCTGCCTTAAATGCCACTTGGTTTTGACTGAGAAAGTTTTTAGTTAATGCGAACCACGAGATACGTTTTGATATGATTCTTTCTAATAGTTTGCCCATGCAACAAAGAAGTGATATTGGCCTGTAACCAAGAATTGCTACAATCACTGCATTTTTCCAGCATTGAGGGTAGACACCTTGACATAAAATATTGTTGTATAATTTAATAATTCTATTTTTGAGACTTGAAGTACAGTTTTTTAGCATGGGATATGAAATCCTATCTGCACCGGGAGTCTTGCCTGACATTGAAGATAAAGTGAAATCGAATTCTGCGATGGTTATGTTTGATTCGGTAATAGATGGGGGTGGGAGATCTTTACTGTACCTTCTTCTGAGAAGTTCATTTTTATTTGTTACAAACGAGGGGTGGAAGTTTGAATCGCTCGAATAATCGGATCATACAGAGGAGAAATGATTAGCTATTTCTTTTGAGTCGAAAATTGGGCCATTTGGAGTGTTTATACAAATAAGCTTCACGTGTGTATAGGAGTCTGAGAGCATTTTATTGTCGGCCCATAATTTTTTGGGATTTGTTAACGGAGTGATATCTTCAGTAAGTTTTTGTAAGCAAGACCTCTTAACTTCTTTAATATTTTTCCGAAACACTGCATTGGCTTTTTTGTATTTTATTAGATTGCCTATCAATAGAGCGAGATCTTTTGTAAATTAACTATAGTGATTGTTTTTCTTCTCTAAGTTTAGATAACTCCATAGACCAATAAGGTACATGATTTTTGAAGATTTTTTTACCCGTTTGGGGGATAGATAGGTGAGCAGAAGTTTTGATTATTTTGGTAATCGTAGCTGTTTC
>NW_017535236.1:13940-15438 GCF_001853355.1 Bactrocera latifrons
GGACTGAAATTTTATAATGATTACCATAATAATGTTCTACAGAACACCGTTACAACGATCATAGACATGAATACTTCAATAACTTCATCACAAATATAAAGAGCGCTTAAGAACTATCGAAAATGGTAAGTGCATACTACTAGTTTATTCTACACAAAATATATGCTTCTAAATTTAACTGAATCAATTTATGCAAAATGATATTTATTACAATTTTTGGTCAATTCATATTTTTACATGCCAAAGTAGTGTCAACAAAAAAATGTTGCCGTTCTAGTTTTTAATTTAACAGTTCATAAATTATAAAAAAAATTAGAATTTCCAATAAATAATAAATTTCAAATCGAAGTCGATACTCTGAACAAGATATGTATATTTAGTTTGCCATAAAGTTTGTAACATCCAGAAGAAAACGTAGGAAACTTTATAAAACACAACATGCATTGTGACACAGAAGTACCCGGAAACTGTTCATAAATCGCAAAATATTTCATTATTCATCAATAATTATTTTGTCGCCTTCAAAGTAATCCCCACCAGATGTAATACACTTTTGCCAACGATTTTTTCATTCCTCGCAACACCTTTCATAAGCACTTTTTGGGATTGCCTTCAACTCCATCACCCAATTTTGTTTTATCTCTTCGCCAATTTCAGTTTTGGGATCAAGAAAAAAATCACACGGAGCCAAACCTGGTGAATACGGTGGTTGATCGATGGTATTAATTTCGTTTTTGGCTTTAAATTCGATAACAATCGTACTCCTATTGAAAAAAATTCAGCTTTATCGGGACGAGACGAGTAAAAACGCGTATATTTCCAAAATATACACTAAAATTATTCGAACGGGCTTGCAGAGATGTCAAGCTGTCTTGTCATCTCTCTAACACTTGCCTGACAATTTTCATGCACCATATCCTTCACTTTTTATTATTTTCAAGAGTTGAAGAGGTCGAAGGTCGTCCAGAACGAGGCATGTCTTGAACGACCTCTCGACTTAAGCAGCTGTCATAAACAAACTGGGAGACAGCTCGCGCTCTTATTTAGCATAGTAATTAAAGATAGTCCTAGATAGAATCCTACCAACTTTCTATGTTGTATACTTTATTTTTGCTATTAAATTTTATTTTATATTTCAGATTTACTGAGTGTTCAAATGTGAGCATAACTGTTCGCGATAAATTCACCATAACCAACAATGCTGGAAATTTCAATGAATAACATGTGTTAATGAATATCAGCTATATCACATGCATCTACAAATGAAATCAACAAGCATAAGGTAACGATAGATATAAGTATTTAGAAAGTGACACAAGAAAACAAGATTAAAAAATAATATTAAAAAAAAAAATTAAAAAAAATTTAAGTACAAAAACTGAGGCTTGAGTTTTGTAAAGCATTATGTACATATACATAAACAGGTAAAAAAATGTTTCTTTAGTATATATTTAAAATCTTTCAAAACTAATGTTTAAAATCTCTTAATTATTGTTTT
>NW_017535237.1:0-1173 GCF_001853355.1 Bactrocera latifrons
ACTAAAGAAACAAACAAATTTAATGTCAACAATAAAAAATTAAAAAATATAAAAAGTAAGGTACTAGAAGTAAAAAAAATTTAATTATTGTAATACTAATACCAGAATTTTGCGAGAAGGAATATTATAAAATAAGAATATTATCAATACCAAATAAGTTTAAAGAGAAATTAACATTGAAAAACAAAGATATGTAACAGACACAGAAAAAGTATATGACTATGATGAAGAAATAATTTTTGAATCCAAATTACAACAAAGTAATAAATTTATACAAAATTTATTTAAAAATAAATTCACAAATTGTACTAGTAAAACAAACAAGGAAGTAGAAATAACAGAAATAGAAAAAGGAATAATTTTTACAAAAAATTTGCCAAAAACTAGATTAAGACAACATTGTAATAAAATGAATTATGAAATTCAGGGAAACAATTTAATCGAATTCAAAAATTGTACATTAAAAATAGAAGATAATATATATGAAAATAACGAAAACATAATATTTAATACAATAATATTACCATTTTATGAACAAATGAATATAAGTGCTGTCTCTTATACACATCTAGATGTGTATAAGAGACAGATATTTAATACAATAATATTACCATTTTATGAACAAATGAATATAAGTGTTAATATAAACAATATAGAGGAAATACATTTACAAAATGTAGAAAATACCAAATAAATTAAAGAACTGCACTTCAAACATAGAAATAATATTACATACACGATATCATTAACATTTTTCATATCACTAATAAAAATATGTGTGATAGTATTATATAGTATAAAATATTATAAGAAACACAATCAACAATATGTTCTGGAACCAGAGGGAGTTATAGCAGAAACAGTCAAAAACGCAGAGTCGTGGGTCGTGTCAGCTGATTCGACCGATCTTATGGGTGCGCAATAGGGTGGCTCTTATATAGCACTTTTACAATTTTTAATAATTGTTCGTGGGCTACCCTTCAGTTTGATTCCATTCTATGAAAAAAAGAGCTCTATGGAATTTGGTGTCAATCGGATAAGGGTAAGGTGTGCCCCTAGGCCCTTAAAAATCCAAAATGAACCGAAAGTCACATAAAAATCAAATTATTTGTTTTTTTTGTTCCAAAAAATGTTTATTGAGTAAGTAACTAGCAAGAATTCTTACTGTTAAAT
>NW_017535237.1:2148-4173 GCF_001853355.1 Bactrocera latifrons
TTTCGCAAAATAAAAGGATTATATGATTGCTGTACCAAGCATTTAAATAATATTAATCAGGAGTCGTCACCGTTATCCTTAAGAGTCTTCCGAAATGTGTTTACAAATAGTTTTCATATCGGTTTTCACTTGCCTAAAAAAGACAAATGCGTAACTTGTGAAAATTACAAAAACCTGGATAGCGAAACACAAAACCATTTAAAGCAAACATAAGAATACCAAACACACATAAGAAACAAAGATAAGTGTAAAGAAATCTTTTTAGAGGATCAAAAACAAAGTAAAGCCAATTCGTCCTTCCTATGTGCTAGCTTTGATATCCAAAGGGTTTTAAATACACCCCATGGAAAAAGCATAACATTATTTTATTCTCGAAAGTATGCATACTATAATGAAAGCGTGTATGGAAATGGCACCAGAAATGGTTATTGTTTTTTGTGGGGAGAAGCTGACGGAAAAGGAGGATCTAATGAAATTTCCACTGTGGTCTTTGAGTATTTGAAAATTGTCGACGAAAGAAGAATTCACTCTTCAGTAAGTCTTTACTGTGACAACTGTGACAGCTGTGCTGGTCAAAATCGGAATAAAGCTATGCTTTCCACATTAGTATTTTTTTTTTTACAATTTCGAATTTTATACACAACATAAAAATTACGTACTTGTTACCTGGGCATACTATGATGCCAGTTGACTCTGTACACAGCACTATTGAGGCATTTACTCGCTATAAAACTATTTGGGCCCCTGGTGAATGGTATACCATGATTTCAAACGCAAGAAGAAAATTATATATGCCTTATAATGAATAATTCTGATTTCAAAGATTGGCAAACATTTTCTCAAACTATGTTTCCCACTTCAATTAAAATCTCTTTTCCAAAATTACGTTCTGCTTCGTTAAAATTAAAAAATAATCTTATCATGAAACTTAAGTACGGATATTTTGACGATTCCAAAATTGAAGAATACGATCTTAACTCCATTGCAAGATCAGACGAAATAATTTTTTAATAGAAAATGGACCTCTACGTTTATATGATAATTTATTAAATATCCCTTAAAAAAAAAATACAAAGATCTAAAAACACAATGTGATAAAAACACAATACCTACAAGATTTCACAGCGAAGTTTTAAATTTTAAATACGATGAAATTATTAAAGATGTTGTATCTGAAACTGATCAAGAAAACAATTAGTATTTTCTAGAAAACCAATTATTTTTAAAACTATTCAATTAAAGTTTAAAAACTATTATTATTTATATAACAGTCATCGACTATCTCTCGTGCCKTAAAGATGTCTTTTGTTTTTCGCCTACGCAGTGCTTTTCTTAATTTCATTTACTACTTAATTCGTTTTTCACCGCTCGCAAGTGCTTTATTTCTTTCATTATTCGTATTTACATTGCTCACTAGCATTTTAAACTCAAAAACATAAACGTTTACACGTGTGTGATGGCTCCGAGGCCATCAAATATCAGGGAGAATCCCTTCTCTATACTTGATACGGGACCTAAAAGAAAAAAACGCAAACCTCCAATAACTGTTCAATTAGAAGATTTCCACTTTTTTCCTGAAAATTAAACAGACGACCCAAAATTTATTGTGATTGAAGCTACTGATCTCTCCAGACCTATTACATCCTACTCACATTTCGCAACACACCATGCGATTAAACAAATTAGCAGTGAAGTGCATAACATATCCACTCTTCGTGATGGAAAACTATTGCTTCTGGTAAAGAATAACAAAATAGCCGAAAATTTTCTAAGGGCAAAACAATTGGTAGGCGTCTGTCCTTTATTAGCCACGCTACCGTATACGCTCCTTTTCTCAACAATGTTGCAGGGGAGGAAATCATTAAAGAATTATCCTCCCAAGGAGTGGTTGAAGTTTATAAATTTAAAAAATATATCGATGGAAAATTATTACCATCGGGAGTGGTCTTGCTCACTTTTAATCTTTATAATTTACCCAATAAAATCGATATCGCCTGGTGCAAAGTATTAGTTCGCCAATATATA
>NW_017535237.1:4773-7016 GCF_001853355.1 Bactrocera latifrons
CACAGTCACACCAAACAATAGAATCATCCAACTCCACCAACACAACAATTTATGAAAACATCAATAATGCCAATAAAAAAAACTTAAACAAAACACAAACCAATATTGACAATTTAAACCTTTCCCACATATAAACCACTCCTAGCAAACAAGCCAACATACTAGACTCCCCGAAAGTAGAATCTGATACAGCAATAAAAAGAAATAGTAACATTCCATCAACTATCATCACCAACAAACAAAATGACTCTTCCAACTCTCCAGTGTTGGATATCTCATATCCAATCACAGATCAAAACGAAATAGAAACAAACTATAATATAAATCCACCTCTTCAACCAAACTCACCATACTCTTTCTCTCAATTATCATATTATCAACCTCTCCCAACTCTCTCTCAAGTTTTCGCTACCCAAGAACAAAACACATCTGAAAACGAAATGGTAGAATAACGAAACACTTCATATACGACTATTCACATAAATACATATTCTCACGTTCTGCTATCCGCTCATTTTTATCAATGGTATTAAAAATTATCCAATGATAAGTATTTGCAGCTCGTGGTAATTGTTCCAAGATCCGAACATGATGGATATTGGAACAATTACCACGAGCTGCAAATACTTATCAAAAAAAAAGAACCCAGATGTGATATGTATTCAGGAAACTCACATTTCAATAACAAATATCCAAAAAACATACTTTCGCAAACAATATACTGGTTACTTTTTCAATTTAAGCACAATACATACTAACAAACAAGGCGTGGTATACTAGTTAAAAGACATATACCTCATAAAATGTTTAATATTACTGCAACATAGTCTACCATATCAATCAAATCAAAACTTAGCCATCCAATTTGTGTTGTTAATACTTACATTCCCCCTCAGCAAATTTTTAACGAATCCGACCTAAGGTGTATATATCATCAGTTTACCAAACCTTTTCTATGGCTTGGCGACTTCAACGCTTGGAACCCACTTTGGGGCTCTCCCAAATCAAATCTAAGGGGCTTGATAATTGAAAACCTTATAACAAACCACCAATTGTCATTACTCAATAATGGCGCTCCCACCCACTTTCAACTCATTCAATGTTCACCAATGTAGACCTCTCCTCTTCTTCTCCCGAACTGTTTCCGAGAATCGAATGGAGTGTTTTTTCCGAACTTAAAGGTAGTGATCACATCCCAAATTCAATCAATATTGCTACTGTCCTACATCCTACAAAATGCACTCACCTCCCCCGATTTAAGAAAGACTTAGCTAAGTGGGACAAATTTCAAGCAGAAATATTAAATAGTATGAAATACTCGCCGACAGGCAATATAAACCAACCTCTTTTATTACAAAAACTATACGCTCGGCAGCTAACAAATCAATTCCCCAAAGTATAAGAAACATTTCCAAAGCCTTCCCCATTTGGTGGAATAAAGAGCTTCAAGACCTTCGCACCCAAAAATATCCGACTCCATAGATACTGGAGCAGCTTTTGCACAACATTGGTCTCAATATTCAGTTGACCACAACTTTTCTGAAGAATACATCCAAGAAAAACATCGTTGGTTTTCTATGCACTACGCTCCTATAAACCTTTCCTTACCGGCAATTCACTTAGACAATACGATAACATACTGTGATTTGGAATCCTCACTCGTTCATGCCAAAGGCAAAACACCTGGCATCGATCGTATATCTTATCCGATGCTATCAAATCTACCCCTAATTGCCAAAGAAAAATTACTATTCCTCTACAACAATATCTTTGCGAAAGGCTACTATCCTCATGCTTGGAAAACTGCTGCGAGCATTCCAATAATCAAACCACATAATCCGTCCAACTTTCTTCTTATAGACCTATTTCTTTGCTTTCTTGCCTCAGCAAAACGTTTGAAAAAATTATTGCGAATCAAACATAATCAAACTGCCTTTAGAAGCAGACAGAGTACAACCGATTCACTTTTGCAACTGCAACATTTTGTATCCGACTCGATAGCCACAAAAAACCACGCCACAATCTTGGCTACCGACTTCGAGAAAGCCTTTAATCGCGTTGGCGTTCACGCAATACTGAGCCAACTTGTAGACTGGAAGGTTGGTCCAAGGCTTTTATGATTCACCGACAGTTCCGAGTTCGTGTTAATAATACTTTTTCCGAGGTAAACCCTCTTAACAATGGTATACCCCAAGGCTCCCCCCTATCCGTAGTACTATTCATTATTGCTTTTGATAAACTCA
>NW_017535237.1:8026-10128 GCF_001853355.1 Bactrocera latifrons
TCGCGTAAGCGGTGTCTACGCCAATCAAGATAAGAGGTGTTCGCTCAATGGAGTGGGTAGCTATTTTATAAATTTTTAATTTTATTGTGTCCTTAATACTCACCACTTTCAGATTTAATTGCAAAACAATTCATATAACATTGTTCGAACAGGAATTTATGTATGTATTATGTACTTCAAAAATTCATATAAATTTCATGTAAATTCACATGAAGTAATATATAAAAAATATAAATATTAAATTCATTGCTTGAAAAACTGGGTAATTCTACACTGGCTTAAGTTTTTTTGCTTTTTTAAAAGAAAATTGTTTGTAGATGGATTTCCAAATTTTGCAACAATCCGAATGCACTAAGGTCGTCGCTACAAAATCTTTTTAAATTTGAAACGGCAGTCAATGGTAGTCTTCGGTAGTACTCTCATAGTCAGTTTCTATGGTTTCCTCAATTATAACGTCTAACTCGAAGTAGGAGCTTTCGGTCCATGCATTATTATCTATTTGGACAAAGTCATTTGAATGACTACACTCTCCAAGGGCTTTTGATAATTCAAAAACCGAAGCCAGCGTTGATAACGGCAAGTCATCTTCGTGATCGAATTCAGGAGCCAGATTTCTATTTTTGTCAAATCCTGCCTTTTGGAAGCAATTTTTTACGGTTTGCGGTTGAACATTTGCCCAGGCTTCTTTTATGAAATGTATTGCCTCTAAAACGTTTATATTTTTTTTTGGTGAACCAGTCCCTATGCTCACCAAAATATTTTTAACCTGAGAGTTTCGGTAGAGATTTTTAAAATTTTGAATAATTCCTTGATCCAAAGGCTGGCAAACTGAAGTGGTGTTACTAGGCAGAAATAGTATTTTAATATTTTTCAAACTTATATCTCGAGGGGGGATGCTGCATTGTCTAAAAACAAAAGTACTTTTCTGTTTTCCAACTCCATTTTTTTTTTGTCGAGTTCTTTCAACCACTGTGTCATCACTTCACGCGTCATCCATGCTTTCTTATTGGACTGCCAATTTACTGGAAGCTTTTTTAAATCAAGTGATGCAAACGCTCTCGGTCGTGCAGCTTTCCCTATGACAAGGGGTTTTTCTTTTTCCCGTGCCATATTTGCACAAAGCAAGACGGTCAACCTTTCTTTCGATAGTTTACCTCCACGGCATACTTCATTTTTAAGAGCCAATGTTTTGTTTGGCAAAGCTCTGAAAAAAAGGCCTGTTTCGTTCGCATTGTAGACATCCCTAGGGCTATAACCAATCAGAAATGATGGTAGTTTATCTAAAAATTGCTGCACATCTTGCATATCAACATCAGCACTTTCACCACAAATGTATTTGAATTTTATATTATGACGGCTCTGCCATTTTTGTAGCCAACCGTTAGAAGCTACAAAATTATTAATCCCCAGCTTTCGGGCAATTTCTCTTGCCTTTTCTTGGATTATTGGTTCAGATATTGGAATGTTTTGGCTTCGTGCCTTATTGAATCAGTCTAAACACATTTCATCAACTTTTTTTCCATCGATTTTCTTGAATGACCTTTTTGATTCGACATTGCTCCCAGACATCCATTTTGTTCGAATTTCTTCTTTATTTTTAATAACCAGCGCAGCCTGCGTTTTTCCAATTTTGAACCTGATAACAAAAATTGGGCACATTTTCAATAACGTATTCCAACAGGAACTCAGTGTGTTTATAATTATGTTGCAAAAATATGTGAAGCAGGAAAATAATACTAAATTTTGTAGTACTAAACGATTGTGTTTGATTTAAAAAAGATTGTACACACCAAAAAAAAAGTTTAAATAATTTTTGCACGATTTTAATATTAAAACTTACCTTTCGTCCAATGCGCGGACAGACAAATTGTTTTCCTCACTAACGTTGATTAATTAAATTTTTTCTTTTACGCTCAGGTTTGACCATCCCATCTTACGCATTATGTACATAAATGTTTACACAATCACTAAACGCAATTCACTGAACAAAAARCMTAAGCATGCGCTTCATAAACACATTACATTGAATTCGGGGAGTCCCTTTTTTTCATTTGTTATAATCTATTATTTATACATACGCCATACACACATTCTCATATTTT
>NW_017535237.1:11628-12706 GCF_001853355.1 Bactrocera latifrons
AGTTTGCAAAAACTTTAAACATTCATATCCCATCAAAATTTTATACAACCAACACTCAAAATGAATGGCTGATTAGTGATGTTTCAATAAATACATCTCTACATAATTTCAAAAAATCCACCACCAGTAACACAGTTTTTCAACAAAACTTCTTAGAAGTAACCAACGTCTATAAGAATAAAAAATTTATAGAAATTTTCACAGATGCGTCCAAATTAACTAACACTGCCTATGCTGTTACCACAGCTAACGGGACAACTATTACTAGTGGAATCCTTCCATCATATTCGTCCGTATTTACCGCCGAGGCAATTGGAATATATATGGCATTAAAATATGCTATCTTACAAAAAAGTAAATTCCTTATTTGCTCAGACAGCTTCTCCTCCTTGAACGCAATACGCAACATACGAAATAATTCCATTGTAATATCTAAAATGAGAGATATTTGCATGAAATATAAAAGAAAAATAGCTCTTCTCTGGGTGCCAGGTCACGTTGTCATTCCTGGGAACGAATATGCTGACAACGAGGCAAGATTCTTTGAATCTGCCCCCACGTTTCTTAACGAGGTGCAAGACCAAAATGACCTCAGTAAAATGTTAAGCAGACACATTTATGAAAAGGAAGTTGAATACTGGAAGAAATTTAAACACAAATACGCAATCGTAAACAAACTACGTGAAAAGGTTCACTACCCCAACAACATCTCAAGACAGCAAGCAACAATTTTCAATCRATTAAGGATCGGACATACGCAAATCACTCACCAACATCTTCTAGGCGGCAAACCTACACCATCCTGCCCATTCTGCCCCAGCACATTATCCATGGAACATATATTCAATATCTGTCCAGCACTAGAGAGTATTAGGCAAAAACACTTTAATTCTAGTAAATATCAAACATTAAATACACCATCTTTCGCAAACATTGTTAATGTATGTAATTTTCTAAAAGAATGTAATTTTTATAATAATATATAAACTTTGTAATTTTATACTATTATATCGGAGGCGATGGCCATAGTAGCATGTACTCCTTTCTTACTATTAGGAATAATATTTTGTATATTTTT
>NW_017535238.1:0-5095 GCF_001853355.1 Bactrocera latifrons
GTCGTTTATTTAGTTTAGGATCGGTCACCCATCATACCGACGTCCCAGAAACCTTTTTATCGATTCTCAATTAATTTCATTTGCTGGTGAAACCTTTCGCCATGCTCGTCACTTTCGTCTCCGAGATTTGCCGGAAAAAAACTTAACCTCCTCAGTCCCAAGGGGGGAAAAAAAGTTAGAAGTCGACAAAAATATTTTTTTAAGCTGGCCACGCTAACATTAAAACAAAAATTTTGTTCAAGGACATATAATAATAGGTTTTGCGTTGCAATAACCTATTTTTTTCTGTTTTCCTTATTTGAAATATAAGACCTTTCTTTTCTTTTCTTACAATCGTGGATTTTTTTATTAGTTAAGAGCTGCAAAAGGAAATCTTGAATGAGCTTTTTTTATGAAAAGGATACTTAGATTGGAGTCCTGGCTTTGATCGTCGTCCTTGCTGTCCTTAATTCTTCTTCTGATACATTCCGGGCTTTAGTCCTTAGGGAATCGATCTGCTTATTGCACAAGTGAAGTAGTAGAGTTGAACTGAACTGACTACACTGACATATTGTCACGTCTTGTCTTTTATACTTAGCTGATAAGCTGATCGTCGGTGAGCATCAAACGAAATATTTGTAATTTGACTTTAAAGAAGTGTCCAATTAATTTTGGTTTCTTGGTTGATTTCTTTGAAGTTAGAAAGGGTCAATTTTCAAAGAGTGTCAAATTCTATCGCGTAAGTATTTAAGTATGTATAGTATACAGTAAACACATGACGAAAACCATGTTTTCAATTAGGTTTTCAGCTGAAAACACGGAAAGCGTGTTTTCGCTGCAATGCGAACATACTTTTACGAATCTTTTTCACTTTCTTTTTGCAGTAAAACAAAGCAATTTTCCCCCGGACCTAATTTGGGCGATAACTCTGTACAGGTTTTTGAAGCCAAGAAACAAAATTGATTTTTTATTTGAATTGTCGTTTATTTTGTATTTTTGAGGGCCAAGGGGCACACTTTAAACTTATCGGATTAACTTCAAATTTCTCTCATCTGATTTTTTTTTATAAAAAGGAACTAAATTGAGGGGTAGCACAAGAAAAAAATTGTACTTGAAAAATAAGAGCCACCCTAATGTATACAGATGTGCTATCGCTTTAGTGGCTGATCGTATGTTATTGTCTGAGTGTCCAATTATATTTGTTTATCAGATAATTATGTTCGTCTATAAGTTCATGCATATGTTATCAGTTCGTTGTGAAATTATGTTCGTGCGTATGTATCAGCTCTGAAATATCGGATTGATTGTTGTTGCTACTGCTGGGGATATAGTGGCTGTATTAGCTGTGGTAGCTGTAGTGGCTGAATGTGTAACAATATGCGATGAAAGGATTCGAAGATAAGACAGGTGCAGCTGGCTGGACATTTGTAACCAAGTGGAATGAATCTCGTTTTTGTAAAAGCATATAAAGGATTAATGTTTTATTTCATATTAATTTTAAATTCATAAATAACAGTAAATCTTTGATGAATACTTTGCTAAAATAAGGAAAAGAACTAGATAATATTTGAATAATGAGCAATTAAGAGTGTAAACTCCATGAAACAATGTCTATCATTGTTGATGAATAGAAATATGTCGCAGGAAATGCACTTAAAGCGTATTTTTTGATTGCATCCTTCTTTACGACAACGCATAAACTTATTTTTATCAGAAACTGCGCAAATAGGTAAATGTTTATTCTTCGTTGTATGCACATCTTTCGGCGGCAGAGGTTTTATGGTTCATCTTCACTCTCTGATGACGATTCTGCGCTCTTCTCCAGTATAGCATCAGCAATTAAACATTCGGCGATATAGAATTCAAAATCGAGTAAATCCATGATATTTTTTTTGTGTTCACCGCATGCATATTTGTCTTTTTTATACATAACCCAGGAGTTGCACGCGGCAACATCGATAAAATGCCAAAACACCTTCAAAGGCCATTTTTTGGTGCGAATTGCAATCCTGTAGTAAGAGGCGTACCTATCCGCTAACTCTACTCCTCCCATGTATTTTTTGTAGCTTGAAATTGCATGTGGACAATCAACGTTAATGTACTTTCTGTTTACTTTATCCCATCGTCGAGCGATTTGTAGGGGTAACGATCCAGTTGACGTGGAAGGTATAAGCACAGAGCGGCTATCCATCCACTTGACAACACACAATTTGTCATCTTCCCTAGCGAACTCTTCGTGACTACCTCTTCCTTTTTTTTTTAATAAAGTTTTGTCGTTTGATAACTTTGATCGAAGTTCCTTAGGTATCCTGTTGAGTTGAATAGTACGAGTCGCAAATATTCCTTTATCCAACAAATGTCGAGAATGTTTATACTTCACTGCCTTCACTGTGATCTGTAGCAAGTTTTTGTACAACAGTACCACCAATTCGCAAATGTTTATTCGGCTTTCCATCGGGCCACGTGTTTGCTCTTTGGTATATAAAAAAGTCCAGTATTAAACCATCAGGCGATGCTAGAAGAAAGTTTTTCAATCCTACTGGATTTGGTTTGCCTTTTACGTATTGCTTAAGGCTTGTTTTTCCTGAAAACGGAATCATTTGCTCATCGATGCTGCATTTCTTTTGGCTTGGGAATTAATCTATACCTTTTCAATAAAACGTCTAGTACTGGTCGAACTCTCCAAAGTTTATCTTTTTTTTCCTCTTCGGTAACTGACATGTTGTCAACAATATTATTTCGGAACTTAAAAAGTCTGTCTCTGGCAATTTGTGTGATGGCTGGGACTTTTATTTGAGGTCGACATACGTATCCTTGGAAGTTTCATGCACCCCGCAACAATATGAGCGCCTACTAGCTTTTTATACTCAGAAGGAGTGGAGTTTCAATTGTGGTTGTTTTGAATTGCATACATATTACTTTTTTCTGAAACTAAGCTCCAGAAGTTATCATCGAAGTACTCTGAAAAATAATTGAAAGGTGTCCACATCTCTCTATTATCAACATCCCATTCAATTACGTCGGAACATTCAGAAGAATTTGAAAAGCTTTTTGAAAACCATTTAAGTCTTCGGACTTGAGTTTGTGGCAGAACTTCGGGTGGGGAAGATTTCTCTTCCCCTAATAAATCCGCAATTATTTCTTCCTCAAAATCTATGCAATTTCGCTCTTCCTCGTCATCCTCATCGTCCGACATATCCTCAATATCGCTTTCCAGGAGCATATCAAAAATCTGTTGCTCCGACAATTTACCTGCCATTTTTTTGTTAATATGTTACAAATGTGCAGCGGGCTGGTCATGGAATATATGGGCAAAAATATGGGTAATAGAACAAAGTTAATGACAAAATCTATACCTTACCTTGTTTATTGTAATTGTTAGATTCAAATTAATCACACTTTCGAATTTTTTGGTTGCACAGCTTTCAAATTTTTTACTAATAATCATTAGCACTTTAGAAAATCTGTGTTTCGCTCAGCTGACTACACTCATTGCGCTCTTTTTAACAGTATTGCCAGCACAGAGAACAGATTTTGGGTTTTTACTACAAATAATACAAATAACTGGTCATAAACTTAAATAATAAAGTATTTTTAAAGTATTTCTACGGATACTTGAAGAATGTCCAGTAGACTGCACGTGAGGACCGAAGAGGTTAAATGGGAATGTAGAAAATGAATTTTCGAAGACATATTTACGCCTGGAGAAAAAAGAAAATGTAAATAAGTAAAATTTTATATAATTCAATTAAATAAGTTTTGAATAATCACCCATTTCTGCATAATTTTTGATTAAGTCGCTCACTATCTTCTCGTAGTTTGGACTTTTGTGTTTACCGAGAAAAGAAGAAACGACCATATCGAAGGAATCCTCAACTGGTGACAATAGTCCTTTGAATTGGTCATTATTTATCAAAGAAGCAGTGTTTTGTGTAGCCACTTTGTAGACCGCATAACATTCCAACGACTGTAAGATCGGCACTTA
Organism: Bactrocera latifrons; assembly: GCF_001853355.1. Lineage (NCBI taxonomy): Eukaryota > Metazoa > Arthropoda > Insecta > Diptera > Tephritidae > Bactrocera > Bactrocera latifrons. The sequence goes on from NW_017535238.1 coordinate 3,965, forward strand.
TTTTCCAATCATGCTCTTCATATTTCAACAATCCTGGAATGTCTTTGCAATAGCATACATTGTCTTCCTTCGTATAGTGTTTGGCAAATGGTTCGTGACGATTTCTATAATATGTCACCTTAACATGGGGTGACACGGATTGAAATTGTTGCATTGTGATAGAACGTTTCTCTCGTTTTCCATTAAAAATTCATTACAACTTGATTTCCCACATTCAGATGATTTTTCAGATTCTGCTGTTGGCAACGAAACTGGTTACGCAACTCCAGCTGAACGTGAACTGGCAATGAAACAGTATGTACGTTAGCATAAATCACTTTTCTTGATTTTCCAAAGCCAAGTACTTTTGTCATACAAATATAACAATCTTCTGAGTGGCATGTATGTTCTCGCCATATCATTGGTACATTAACACCCCTATCATGCATTTCGATTACGTTCCCGCTCTACGCTCCGCCGGAGTCGAAATTAGGTATCATGCGTTACGATTGGATTGAAAGAAGAAGAGGAAGAGCATAACTCTTTCGAAATCAGCTGTTTGCCTTGAAATATGTGAAACTGGAACATAACAAAGCAAAAATACATAAATTACTGCTGTTCAAAGAAAATAAATAAAAGTATTTTTATTAAACGTAATTATGGAATCTTTATCTGCGGCGATATTACTGGTTGAGGAGGAGAGCAGCGCATCTCAGAATGCTGGGGTGAGAATTGAAAGAAGAAGATTAAGAGATACAGTGTTGGAAAAAATAATAGAAACGTACAGTTTTCAATATATTTTTATTGTTTGTAGAATTCTTTCAATTTAAATACATTACGATTTAATATATTTGTTAAAGTTAATCAAAATCTAGATTTATTTAGCAAGTGCTATAAGACACAAATAAATTGTGGTCCATTTTCTAATTTTGGCCTGGAAAAAAAAATATAAACATAATATAATTTCTTCATAAATTAAAGTTTGGCCCAAACTTCTTACAAAAATATTATTGTTTCAATATCTTGTTGAACCGCCGCCTTGCCTAATTACCTCTTCGCATCTTCGGTGCATCGAATGAACCAAATTTGAGCAAACGCTTTTTGGAATTGAATTCCACGATTTTTGAATCTGGGCCCACAATTCGTCCTTAT
>NW_017535238.1:6285-12474 GCF_001853355.1 Bactrocera latifrons
ATTATTTTAAAACACAATTAGAAGCATCAAAAACAAATTTTTTACCTTTTAAAAAGCAGAAATATTAACAAACACGTTTTGTTTCTATTATTTTTTCCAAGCGCTACTATTCACTTGTTCACTCTCTCGCATATAAAGGCAAAATAAGACAAACTAGCGGAATAAAACGGGTTTGCAAAACAGTAACTGTTAACAGCTATGACGGACTGTAAGTAATTTCACGTGAAAGTAGACAATTTTCTTACAATTTGTTTACTTATTTAGATTTAAAAAAAAACTTTCGTCTGAATAAGGACGCATTCAAGTATGTCCTTGATGCGTTTGCGGAAGAAACGACGGCAAGTACTTTGTCCTCGTTATCTCCGCTTAACATTGTAGTATCCGCTTTAAGATTTTTTGCGGAAGGCAGTTACCAGCATGGAGTTGGCGCAGATCACAATGTTGGAATGGCACAGTCAACCGTGTCAATATATAAAATATGTTACCGTTTCCTTCATTTTGCCATCTATAGATTCATAATGAAGTTTTGTTTCGGCATAAAATTCTTTCTGAAGATCTTGTTGCTCCCTTAGTAATGATGCTGCGCTCTCCTTTTCTGGTCGTCTCTCTCTGTAAGCAGCTCTGCTGGTTGACGGCACATGGTCTGATTGTGCCGAAATGTCCTTTTCGGAGGTTCGGGCTGCGTCTTGCGTGCTATCGCCATAATCGAAGGTATTTTGTATCCCACTTGTACTTATTTCTAACCCTGTTAAGCGCACAATTTTCTCCTCCAGTGGACTTATGCGTTGTAGACGACATTGCCCTCCCCCTGTGCTCAGCATTTCCTTTTTATTGCTGGTCAGCTTGCGTTTGATGTAGCACTTCCAGTCAATCCAAACCTGTAACGAAACGTTAGAATTTAAAAATTCGTTTACACTTACTTACTTTTCTCCACGCATGTGAGTCCTTAGATGGTGGACCAAGTGCATTTAAATTAGAAGCCACCTCTTGCCAAAAAGCCTGCACATCTTCCTTAGGTCCCTTGTGGAAACCGTTAGCTATATCTGGCTTTTTCTCCATTATTTCTGCTAATTTTACGTACTGCTGTGGTGTTGTTGTTTTTGACGTGAAAGCATATCAAAAAATATCATTAGAGCGCAAAAACTGAAAATATCGTTTGTTTTACAATTTTAAAATACAAGTTTTACTTACATGTTTATAAAATTCCAAAAATATCACTCAAATAATAACATTTTAAAATCAAAATAAAAACACAAAAAGTTCTCCGTTAACAAAATTGCAACTTAGCAAAACGGAGCTACGATCGAAATGCATGATAGGCATATCGAAGTTGAACTGAACGGGAACGGAACGCATGATACCAAAGTTGCCAAACGGAGAAAATTTCAATCCGAGTCGAAATGCATAATAGGGGCGTAAATTTCATGTCTCGCCTGAAAAAGAAAACAATTAAAAATTACTATTAAATAAAAAGAAGCATAGTTTCATAATTTTAATACGTACTTTGTTGATCCTGAGTCCCATTGAACACAATGAACACAAAATATTCGGAGTCCATGGTTTATCAATATTTTTAGGCTCAATACTAAAATATTTTGAATATATACATAGATTGTATCGAATCTCTAAACTGCCTCCGATGCCGTACAAGAGTATATTCACCGCATATGTCACAGAACATATCCGGATCGGACACTCAAATTCTCGCGTACGTTTACTCATTTTATTTTTAAAAATAGCTCACGGTTTCCTATATTGTAATTAAAAACTGGAACCGGCGAGCCTTACAGATATTATGAACTTTCAAGGGGCATTTATCCTTATATATAGCTTGATCGCGAAAAAATAAAATGTTGGCCTTAAAAAAATTAATGAATTTAGGGCATATGGAAAAATGGAGTAGACAATATTTTTAGGAAATTTCATTCACTTTTATTTTCTATAATTTGCAGTAAGATTGCTCAACTGGTCAGTGAGATATACATAATTAAATGAAGACACCTTTTTTTTGGTCGAATAACGGTAAATTGCAAATATCTCAAAAACGTATCCATAAAAAAAATGTATTCGATTTTCGAAATCAGCGAGCGATTCCACATACAAATTGGATAGTGGCGTTCACAGAACATTTTTGCTGTAAACCAGTGCTATAGGTGAAGTTCATGGCTCTATGTAAATAACACAAGTCTACAAATAAAAAGCGAAAAAATGCAACTGTCTTAGCTATGCGTGCATCGTTATCTTTGAAGGTTCCTAAGTTTGAATTAGAAGGTTAAAAAAAAACATCACGTACAGTTTTCCAGTTATATAAACAAAAGTCTCTTTGAAGAAATATTTGAAAAATGCCCTGTTGACTAATATACTGATAAAATTTAAAAATAAAAAAAGTTTTTACTTTATGTAAGACGTTTATTATATCGTGTAATAATTACATATAACTATTGAACCTGTTTTGTAGATTTTCTTTTTGCAAATGGTGATTTTTTCTTGTATTCTCTATCACTTTCTCTCATTAGGAACCAACAATAATCCCCCATCATTGCAGGATCCCAGCGGTTTTGATATCTCTGTTCCATTATAAAAATATCTTGGTAGAACCTCTCTCCGTGTTCATCACTGACGGAACCCAAATTTTGTAGAAAAAAACTCAAATGTTAATGTAAAGAATTAATTTTTAATGACATTCTGCAACCCATTCTTTGGTAGTTTTCCAGCAACTTGTCGATTAGTTCCTCATACGTGTTAGACTTTTTGTTTCCTAAAAGATCCGTGACAGTGCTTCTAAATGATATCCAGGCTTTACGTTGAACGGGGTTTAGTTTCTCTTCAAACTGCTTGTCCTTCAGAATTTTTCGGATTTGGGGTCCAATGAAAATTCCTTCTTTTAGCTTGGCGTCACTTAACTTCGAGAAAACTTCTTTGAGGTATTTGAAAGCTTCGCTATTCTTATGTAAAGCTTTAACAAAGTTGTATGTGTAAAGGGGGCAGCAGAACCTTACGAGGGTCAACCAGAGGTATATTCTTGATGTTAGCTACACCCGGCACGAAATCAACTCTTTGCGGCTAACCTTTTATTTTGTAATGTTTTTCTGTGGCTCTACTGTCCCAAAGGCACAAAAAACAGCAGTTTTAGTAAATCCCTCTTGAAGCCCATGAAGTAGTCCTATGACTTTAAGATCACCACATACAGCTGCGGTCAAAATAATAGTAGTGCCCACACATTGAAAAAGAAATGAAGAATAAATAGAACGTTTTCATTTAAATACTTTCGTTGTTTTTATTTTAAGGAACAACCACTCTTAACAATGAAATCAAAAAACAAAACTTAGAAAAAAAAATTCATTACAACGTTATAAAAAAATTATTTCATACGACCTTATGCATATGGACGGTCAAAAAAATAGTAGTGTGATTTTATTTAACAAAAATATATTTCAATTAGTTCTTCTTTTCATCTGGTTTAAATTGAAAATAATGAGAAAATTAATTATAAAATAATTAGTATTTAGTTGCGTATCCTTTGTTCGATATTACAGCTACACATCGGCGATGCATTGAATTAACGAGATGTTCACATCGTTCCTTTGGTATCGATTTCCATGCCCGCTCTACTGTTTCCCAAAGCTGATTATTATTTGTTGGATTAGCAACAGAAACTGCCTTTTTCACATCACACCACAAATTCTCTATTGGATTGAGGTCTGGAGACTGTGCGGGCCATTCCAAGAAGTCAACCCTGTTCCTCTGAAACTACTGCTGCGCCAACTTGCTTGTGTGCTTTGGGTCATTGCCCTACTGGAAGACCCAAAGTAGTGGCATTTCCTCGCTGGCAAAAGGGAGCATGATTTCCTCCATAATTCGAACATACACAGTACGATCCATGATTTCTTTTATCCAGTATATCGGTCCAACACCATAAAATGAAAAACATGCCCAAATCATAATACTTGACCCTCCATGTTTAATAGTTTTAGTTGTGTATTTCGGGTTGTATTCGGAACTAGCGGGTCGTCTGACATATTGTCTATAAAACATTATATTAAGGAGAATAAAGGGCAAAAAAGAAAACGCGAAAAAATAGAAACATTTAACTATGTGCAGTAGTAGCAGTACTATTATTTTGACCGCAACTGTATCTGCCACTTGTAGGTGTTGTAGTTTGTGCAATTCAAAATCGATGATATACTTTCATAAGTTTCCTGCTGTTTAATATTGGGTTTGGGTGTTGCACCCCACGTTTATTACCATAAGGACTGATCTAGTAAATCAGCCCTCACTTTATACACAGCCATTGTTCTTAATACACTTGATTTTATTGTTTCTTTAAAACGATTAATTTACAAAATGCACGAGATGAGCCAAAAAATTAGAAAAGTAGAAAAATATTGATTTGCACGTGTAAAAAATGAAGTGTTCCGATTGACTTGAAAATTAGCATGAGTTGTCACATTTTCCGTTTATAGCGTGGCTAGAGTGTTGCAACTGTATAACAGTGTGACCAGAGAGTGAGCAATGTAGTTGCAATTTTGTAATAGTGTGACTAGAGTTTGACTAGAGTGTGGGCAATGCATTGGCAATCCGTAACACCTTCATATCAACAGCGTGGGAAAGTGGAATTAAAGACTTAGTGTTGTCATTATGTAGCAAAACAGCTTTTAAACTTTTCTTAGATGAGTCTATGAATAAACGCCACTCTTTTGGATTATGTTGATAGCCTAACTTCTCCATAACACTTGCAGGATCAGTACAAAAGCAAATTTTATCTCGTAATGTTAAGAAAGAGGCAAACTCTTCATTACGGTATCTAAACGCGGTGACCTTTGTACCTTTGGCCAGTAAATTCCACTGCTGTAACCTTGACGCTAAAAGTTCTGCATGTTGTTTAGATAAGTTAAGGTCACGCACTAAATCATTAAGTTCAGGCTGCTCGATCAAATGTGTTTTTTCTTTTCTTCTTCATCTTCGGAAATCTGATACACAGGAGACTCTTTGCTTCTTCTACGGGATGTAATATTCTCTTCTATAGCATCATCAACAGCACAACGTCCAAGTTCTGTATCTAAGTCCTGTGGCAATGGTGAAACGGGAATTGTAAATTTTCGCCATGAGGAACGGGTCGTTTCATCATCATCGGAATAGCCAAGGGCATTGATGATCTATTTCCATAAAGCCAGTGGCTTAAGTTTGACATACAAGTCTGGCAACAAATACGAGGAGTCCAATTCCGATCTTGATTCACTATAAGAAAACCAAAACACTTGAGATATGCTAATTTATTCACTTTAGTTATTAATCTGGCATGAGATAAAGGTGTATACAAGCCACAAACATATCAAAAAGAATCAGTCGATTTACAACCACGTTTTCGTACTTTAGACATTTTAATAAAAAAATCTCACTTTCCACGGCTATCACGATAATAAATATACAAACTACCTTCAAGTTTTAAATTGATACACAAGAAAGAATACAGATAAGACATACAGACTAACAAATAACTCAAAGTATATATGGATTTGGCGCAAGTAGAACAAAAAATTTACTTAATACTACGTAAAAAAATAATTTTGAAATTCTTAAAAATCTTACGTGGTACGGAATTTTTAAATATGAATTGATTGTCAGTACACCTAATTTAATATAAAAACACCAATAGCCAATCAGTTGCATATTGACTGTATACTAGTGTAATTTTCCACTATCATCACCGCCAGGTGACATATAAGTCACTTATCAGTTCACCATCCGTTGTCACTATATTTATAATTCATAATTGTTATTTTTACCATTTTAAAATCATATGAAAAACACGTGGCTACTCACGAGTGAAATGTATTTATAATGTGAGTATTCGCCACGTGCTTGTCCATGAATTCATGAGTATATGCTATGCATTCGCAGGGTGGAGTGGTAATAGAAAGAGAAGGAATGAAAGAGGGAGAAAGAGAAAGGTATTATGCACTATTCGCTTTTGTATATGATTGCCGCGCCTGCGCCCTGGTTTTCTTACAGTTTAACTATCACTTTTTTCAGTTAAGTCCCGCAGCAAAATTCCTATCTCCTCCAAGCCTGCCGTAAGGAAATTCGTTCCACAATTCCTTTATTCTTAAAAATATTTGTTTCGAGGGAATGATTCGCCTTCTCACCTTAGCTCGCCTAATATAAAATTCCTTTATTTTTGAAAATATT
>NW_017535239.1:0-1407 GCF_001853355.1 Bactrocera latifrons
TATCGTTGTTATTGGTAGCGTGGAGGCAACTTCGGTTTGCATACTATCTATTTCTTCACCAGTCAGTCGGCATACTGAATGGTGAATTTTTCTAATTAAACCCTTACATTCGCGCACAGTCTTTTGTTGGGCCATTTCTTCGCTTTTATGAATTATCTGAAAAGAGATATGTATGTATGCCGTTAGAGGATACAATAACAAAACAATACGTTCTCTATATTGATGAATACTTATAGAACAATATAAACTTACATTTTCTTTCATATAGCTGTCCCTCTTTTTCTCCACATTTGATACTCTTGTCGTCAATACTTCTCATTGTGCAGAAATAGTTTTTAACATATTAAAAACTTCTGAAAAAAGTTATAAACATAATAGAGAACAATACATTTTAGAAAAGTATCGGATTACCATTTCCATCCACAGCCAAATTGTTTTCATTTCGTTTTGCCTCTGAGTTGTAGCAACCAGAAATATCAATTTTTTTGTGCTTCAATGTCAGTTGTCCTATATTAACAAATGTGTACAAATAAAGTGAAAACTAAAACGACAAATTTACATGTACATACCTTTTACAGGAGTCGAAGACGTTGTTGGGAATTATTCAAAATCGATTTTCATCAAAGAGCGCTGGTGAATACATCTGTTCGTAAAATAAAAAATTTCCAGTATCAAAATTCTTTTAAATAATTCATATCATGAAATAAAATACATTCAGAAAATACCACAATTACTTTAAATAGTACTAATTTGAAAATTCATKAAATAGATGATGTAAAATTGGTATAAGAAGAAACTTGCCCTCATGTGGAATAGAAAAATATTTATAAACTATATCATCTTTTTCGATTTTAAACAGTTGTGGATCTAATTTATTTGCCAACAAAATACCTCAACCAGCTAACGATTCCAATGGTTCTTGAAAGTAGCTTTCAACGCCCAAGAAACAATGCGCCGATACTATAGCACTACCAGACTCGTCTGTCATGCCTATTACTTTTATGGGGCCTAATTTTTTACTAAAACAATAAGAGTATTTTTCTTCCACTTCCGCTTTATAAGCGGAAAAGTTATCTAGAGGGCCATATAGCTTAGTACATTCAGTTAAATGGAGTAAACCATGTATGGTGTAACTAACTAAATGGTCTCCGTACATATTTCCAAACAAATCAACGAATTCTTCCAAGATTTGTTGGGCAACGTTGGCTTCAGTGCTATATGACTTCTTGCATGATAGTAGCTTTATACCTGCGTGTAATAAGAGGAAATGGTAGTAATGGTCACCACTAACGCAATCTTTTAGAACAAATATACTTATATACAATAAGAACTGCCTAAACTCTGTCGCTTTCCAAATATTGATTTCATCTAAACTTCTACATATTCGGCCGAACTCTGAAGGAACTA
>NW_017535239.1:1722-12599 GCF_001853355.1 Bactrocera latifrons
TCATTGATGTTCCAAGGTTTTTCTGTTCCAGAAAAGCACGCAATTGTAAACGGCAATACGTTTGGAAAATCAACTATGGACGCTAAAATAGGCCACAATACCCTATTTGAATTTTTGAATAATTTAAGGCCATCTATTCCCACATCAAGTAAAATGGTATTCGTATTTTCCAGTTGAGGAAATAAATTATTCTTAAAATAATTTTGAATTCCTCTATATAAAAAAGATCCATTTGGAATCGTTTGAATATTTACCTTTTTCGGCTGGTACCTAGGAGACTTTTAGCCGTTAAAGGTAAATCAGTGCAACCTATTTTTGGCAGCGTTTGCAACAGATCGCTCAATGTATTGTGGGATACCCTATTTCTTAAAGCCCATGTTTTTAATTCTAAGCTAAATATATTATTTTCTATCATTTTTAAATTTACACTATCACTATCACTAATATCGCTATCGCTRCTTAGCGAAAAATCAAGGGAGCTTTCTAAACTGCACCCCTCCACAATAGGATCAAATTCAGAATTTATATCTTTTTCAGAAAAGTTCATGAACTGAGACGCACTAAGATTAAACGTTTTTTGTTTTCTTCTCATATAAGTACTGAATGTATTTTTTTTTTTTTTTAATTGTTATGTTTGCTACTTACACTACTTTTCTCACACACGTTTCTAGTAACCACTTAAAAATTCTTTAATCAATTATTATAAACATATATTATAACAAACAAATTTATTTAATTCCAGAAAATGAAAACTTCTTATCGCGACGCGTTCATAAAAGAAATCGTTTTTCTTTGAATTCAATTAGTCGCAACGAACAAGTAAACATCAAATTCACGGTATCATGCCGTATGCTTTCACATCCATTATTTTCAATAAGCAATGACAGTTAAAAAATCAGTTTGTCTTCTTTTGTTTTATTTTTCTTAACATCTGTTGAGTGAAGAGCGAGTAATATAAAACAAGCAAAATACACAATTGATTGATCTCTTACTCACTTGACAGAATTGTGAGGGTCTGTTAGTGACATGTAAAAATTGTGTAAATGTGTTGGAGTTTCGGTAACGCAGGTTTTGCTGGGAYGTAAATATGTGCGCATGACATTCCCACACAAATAATGCATACACAACATACATACTTATATGCGTTCACATGTAGATATGGCACAAGTCAATATGGCAGCCAATTCGATGCCCAAATTTGTAGAAAAACCCACAACAACAATATTTTCATTYATGAACACAATCGCACTTTCAACAGGCAAACTTGCTTCATTCATAAAAACTAATACCATCATCATCTCGGAGCATACATTTGCCAACAAGCGTCTTTTCTCGACGTTGGCAAAAGCTAAAAATCATAAATTGAATATTTTCTGATATGTGTATAAGAAGGAAAAAGCGACAACCCCGCAACTATAAGTATAGAATAAAATTGACAACATAGTTTATTTTTCGATTTTCTAGTCAAGAAATGTGTCAAAGAAAATATTCAATATTCCTCTGACTTATATGTACGGTCAATCCCGGTTAAGTAGTATTCCGCTTAAATGAAAATTATTCCTCTTAACTGCCCATATCTTGCTGCATCTCACGGTTGTTTTTTGAAATAATTGGAAATTATTGTTGTATGTACCACTCGCTTAAGTATCCAGCCCCCGCTTATGTGCCATATTATATTTTTATTTTTAACAAAGCACAAAAGTCTGTATCTTTGATTGTGGCACATAACCGGGATTAACTGTATTTGTCATGAATGTAAAAAATATTTGTACGCGGCTTGAAAAATTCTGCGTCGATGTGTATGCAAGCTCATACAGAAACATACATATTTACGCTGGTTTGTTTTGAAGCTGCTACAGCGGCAAGGGAAGCAGTGGCAATTGGCGATCTTTCGTTTGTGTTTTCGGCACAATTCGGATTTTCTACCAACAACACAATGTTGTGATGCTTTATTGTCACGTCAGCCCTCCGTCACATTGACTCTTTGAAAAAACTTGAGCTCCAGCCTTGGTTGCCCGTTAAACGAAGATTTCGCATGAAGCAATAAGTGTACACATTTACATACAAAGTTGTGGATAGCAAAGTTTACAAACATTATGCGTATGGTTCTTTTTATTTACATGCACATATAATTACAAAMGTGAATATGTGCGACCGCTTGGTCTTCTAACATGTTATCAAAACTTTTAAAGACCTGTAAATAAATATGTATGTATATATCTTATCAAACCTACATTAATTAAAGATTTACATCGGTAATAATTTTTGTCTGACTTTATTATATATTTGCAAAGATGTTAAGGAATTCATCATGAAATAGTTCAATTTGTACGTACAGGCTTGTGTGCTTTGATATAAAATATATAGAAAATATACAACGCACTCATCCAAAACAGTTGTTTAAATGAGTTAAGTATCCACCCCCTCTCGCCGGTAAAACTGGCGCATCCTAATGCAACACCGCAATTCACCACAGCTGATTACTACAGCCCAACTCACTACACCTGTACCACTATACAAAAAGGATGGACAGCTGGATAGGAAACATGAATTCGTCACACACTATCCGCATAGCAACATTCGTTCTTGGAACTTTCGCATTTTCACTTTAAAAACAATTCGATCTAAGCAATTCGATCCACATAAGCCGCAAATCAACTTTCGCTGAGACTGTGCCGCTACTCTACCGCGCTTTTCGACCTCTATCCGCGAGAACTCGATCGCCAGCTCCAATAAGACTGGATTCTCCCCACTCCGTTTGTYGCCACTTATTTTTATTAACATTAAATTGTGTAACATTTCTAATTTTAAAAATTATAGTTCCGTTGTTAAGATTGTGACAATACAGACAAAAGTTATTTCTTATCAAACATAAATTTCGTATACTTTTAAAAATGGTCATTCGAGCCTTACCGATATTCCCCTTCGAAATTTTCTAAATAAGAACAAACTAAAATTATAAAGAAAAATAATATTTGATTGTATTTATAACAAAGTGCAGTTAACCGCCAAAAATCTAAAAAATGCAGTGACAATACATATCTAAGAAACAATTTAAAAGGTTTAAACAAACAAAAACCCACACATCGGGCGCGAAAGCAAGAAAAAACAATTAAATACTTAAAATATAAATCGGGCCCGAAAAGCCAAAAAACATAAACAATAAAACAACACAAACGCGCTAAATCTAAATCGGGCGCGAAATTTAAAAGCTATAAAATACAACAAAACTACGCCAAAACGAAACAATCGGGCACGATAATCACAACAAATGAACAAACAACAGGAGAAAGCGGTAGCCAGCTGGAGCACAGAGAGAGGAACAAAAAGCACAAGGCGGTAACATATGTATGCACATACTCTATGTACATAYACACTGCAAAGCTTACCATACRAGTACAAAGTGAGAGTATTATGTTCTTTTAATTTATTATATGAAGAATCTGAGATGAGAATCTCTTTTCTTGCTCTCTCACTTGTCAGTTGGCAGGGCACCCTGATCTGTTTTCTGAGCTGGCAACAAAACACAATCAGGGTGCCTTCAACCAGCAGTTAGTGGAAAAGGCTGGATGCCAGAAGAGCAGAGCTATAATTACTTGACGAAATTAGTGTAAAATGAACTGTGCGGACATATTTTGGCAAAATAAATGTTTATGTCAATTAATTAATGATTTTGCATTCTAGCATTTATATATGTATGRATTTTCAAAGTGTTTAATTTAGTGTTTTGTATAATTTATTAAATTCCCAAGCTAATATTTTTCAGCAGTGGCATCCTTGGCAAATGTTATAAAAAATGAGAGTTTTGACAGCTCTCTCTCGAACCAAAGAGTCTGGTATCAAGTTATCTATGGAATTGATCTCTCTAACGAGCTCTCAATTGCTGAAGAACATAATTCAGAAATACATACTAACAATTCGTGCATACTTAGGCACAAAGCGAATTGATTTCTTTAACGAGCCCTCAATCGCTTAAGAACAAAAACATAATCATAAAATCATACAAACAATTTGTGCATGCTAATGTAAAAAGCAAATTGATCGCTTCAACGAGCTCTCAATTGCACAAAATATAAGTACATACATACGTACATATGTACATGCAAGTCCGAGTATTAGGGTGTACCTAAATACCAAATATTCGGACATCAAATATTTGAATATATAAAAAACGCGATTGAATAGTAATTAACAATTCAAAATAAAATATAAATAAAAACAATACCATTGAAAAAAAATACAAAACAATATTAATAAAATATACGTTTGCTAATATTATCCGGAATAACAAACTCTTATTTACATAAAAGAGTATTCCATTTTGTATACTTTATCGCTTCATATAGATATTATAAATCAGTTTACTCTGAGAAAAATTTCATTCGTTTTTAAAAAAATTTTAATACACAATATACATACAGCCATGGACACATAAATAGCACAAATCCGGATCCAATATTATTTCTCATTTCTTTAATCGTAAAGTTGATGAACAATAACAATGTAATTACAATACAAAAATGGTTAATAATGGAAAAAATTAAAATACACCAGCAGGAGCTATACGCCCAAAACAGGTTGCTAAATTTATTTCTAAAAGTGACAGTTTAACAAGATACTGCACTAGATTTGCCTCTTCACCGATTCACGAAAACTCGGAATCGTTACTAGAAATCAAAATTATAAATCTCAATAATTTTTGGATACGACTCCAAGCGGCTCATGACGCCATAGTAGAATCTGACGATTCAGGTCTACCTCAAAATTTTAAATCATCGGCTTACGATATTTACGAAAACTGCTTGGACAATATGAAGAAACGAAAGCTATGATCTCCGATCAATTAAAGCTAATTAAAGCAATTGCMCCTACTCCACMCCCGAGAGTAGAGYTGCCACAAMTGCAACAATATCAAGAGGCAAGTTCAGGCATCCAACTCGAGTTGCCCGCTTGGGACACACAAACTTTTTACGGAGGTTATGAAGAATGGCCGTCCTTCCGGGACATGTTCACGGCCGTGTACATAAACCATCCTCAATTATCACAAGCGCAAAAATTGTATCACCTCAGATACTAAACTAAAGATCAAGCAGGCGAAATAGTCAAACAGTTCGCATTAAATGACGATAATTTCATTTTGGCTTGGGAAGCTCTAAAAGCTAGATATGAAAACGAAAGAATACTGGTCGATAAGCAACTAACGGCATTACTAAACTTGCCTAAAATCAAGAAAGAAACAAGTGAAGAATTTGTTTTCTAATTGTTTGCCGATTCTGTCGACACTGAATATTCCCACAGACAGCTGGGACCCAATTCTGGGAAACATTTGCACCGCCGCATTATCAGAGAAGTCGTTACTTCTATGGGAGCATCCGCTCTCATCACGAAAAAATTGCCCAACTTGGCAACAAATGAAAGATTTTCTCACCACCCAATTTGAAATTGCGGAAAGGTTAGAAGAAAAAAAATAAATAAAGACTAAGAAAATTAAACACGACCAMAATAAAAGCTTAGATAAACCCCAAGCTAGAAGCAACAAAAATTTAAACAAAAGCTTTTACAAAACGCAATCGTTCACCTCTGAACAAAGGAAACATACGTCATGCGAACTATGTACCAGAGGGCATAAACTTACATCTTGCGAGAGGTTTAAAAACTTAAAAGTTAAGGAAAGAAATAATTTTGTCAGGTCAAAAAGACTTTGCACAAATTGTCTGTCAAATGCGCATACATATAAAAATTGCAAAAGCAAATTCAATTGCATCTATTGTCACAAAGACACCATTCAATGCTTCATTACAGCATATATCCCATCTCACCCCAAAAAAGCGCTTATACAAAAAGAACCATGGCTTTAATTGGAAAAGCAAATCCCGAATTCCACAATTCTAAAGATTGCCAAGAGGCGCCATGTTGCTCAAAGGCAGAAAAGGTTCAAACACTGCGCAGCAAAACACAAAGTGGACTAGTTACAGAACCAGTTACCACCATACCAACTCAAGTTGAGAACAAAAACCCTAATTCACAACTAAGTAAATAGCAAAAGTTTAAGAAACTTCCACTAACCAACAAAACTATAAAAGATCAATATTGTAAGCGCTACTCGAAAGCCGCAACTACTCGATCAAATAATGGCCGATACGTCGATTGTACAGCCGTTGTGTACAGTATCAACAAGAATCGAAGCCKATTTCAATTCACGGCCACTGTGTCGCAAGATCCCTCTAATTTCATACTCCTAATTCCAAGCGTAAGGAGTACCCATTCTGTCCACATCTGAGCCAGGTGTGGAGTTACTATCCTTCATAAGMCGATAATAAAGAATAGATAAATAATAAACAATTGTCAAATAACCGCTAATGAAATAAATAAAAGCAAACAACGCATACATTTGTTTTCTATAATAAAAACCGCAAACTCAAATAAAGTTACAAAATAAAACTGCTTTTCTCAAATACCTGCACGCAAATTTAAATGCATACAAATGTGATATGTTTCAAACCAAAATCCGTTCTCTACACACACGGATAAATAAGAGTTTATTACAACTCCATCAAGAAATACTTCTGCCGTCARAACGTATTCCGCGCCCTCGGCTACTCTACCAACAGTACGCCGAAATGCAGGTGACAGCATATAAGTCATACTGGGCAAAATATTCGCCTAGGGGGCCCAGGATGTTTAAATGAGTTAGGCATCCACCCCTTCTCCTCAGTAAAACTGGCGCATCCTAATGCAACACCTCAATTCACCACAGCTGATTACTACAACCCAACTCACCACACCTGTCCCGCTATACAAAAAGGATGGACAGCCGGATAGGAAACATCAATTCGTCACACACTATCTGCATAGCCACATTCATTCTTGGAACTTTCGCTTTTTCACTGCGCCGCGTCGACAACTTTAAACACAATTCGATCTAAGCAATTCGATCCATACAAGCCACAAATCAACTTTCGCTGAGACACTGTGCCGCTACTCTACCGGGATAAATCTTTTCGACCTTTCGATCGCCAGCTCCAGCAAGACTGGATTCTCCCCACACCGTTTGTCGCCACTTATTTTTATTAACATTAAATTGTGTCAATACAGACAAAATTTATGTCTTATCAAACATAAATTTCGTAGACTTTTAAAAACAGTAAATATCCTAAAATTGAAATATCCCTACATTTTTGACATCGTGAACCTTCTCTATAAATATACGTTCTCTGGGTTCACGATGTCAAAAATTTAGGGATATTTCAATTTTGGGATATTTACTGTTTTAGATGAGAGCGTTTCACCACAGAAAATTATTGGGGCGTTTCACCACTTAACATCAGGGGCACGAAAATAACAGAACTTAGAGCCAAAGAGAAAAAATATGTTAATTTCAATGTTTAGAAATGCACGTTTACAGATTCGTATATTTACAATGCGCAAACGACTGCATATAATTTATATACATACATACGTACGTATGTATATTTTCTATATATTTTATGTCGAAGCACACAAGCATGTACGTACAAATTGAACTATTTCATGATGAATTCCTTAACATCTTTGGAAATATATAATAAAGTCATACCTGCATTATTAACTATGTAAATCTTTAATTAATGTAGGTTTGATAAGATATATACATACATATTTGTTTACAGGTCTTTAAAAGTTTTGATAACATGTTAAAAGACCAAGCGGTCGCACATGTTATTATTATTATTAAATGAACGCCTATCGGCAATATACCAGTAATTTAAAAACATAAACAATTTATAATATAATATAATATCAATTATTATAATATGATATGCTTGAGAGGGATAGTACATTTATAGACATGAGATTTAGAATGAATGATTGCAGGCAACAAGATTAGTGAATGAAAAGCTAGTGATAGTCGAGTAGCTTGCTCTTCAGGGTGGTGATAAAGTTGCTATATAATCCTCCATAGAAGTTTATGTCATTGTGCAGGGAGTTGACGAGAGTAGCGATGCGATTATGAGGACCGTGAACCAGATAGTTTTTAGATGACTGTGAGGTTTTGAGTAAGCGTTTACGTCTTAAGTATAAGTTGGCTGGGGCGAATTCAAAGCTATTGTTAATGTCTGATGCATCGATAATGCCGTTTACTGTTTTGAAGAAGAATGCTAGGTCAGCAATTTGGCGACGAGAGCTAAGGCTGTTTATTTTGAAGTATCTGGATATTTCATCAGGTGAGCAGCCATAAGATGGTTGGGCGTATCGATATGCTAGATTGTTACACATTTTTCTTTGGACCTTCTCAACACGATTGATCAAAAGATCGGTATATGGAGACCAGATAACTGATCGATATTCTAGTATAGGTTGAACAACATGGTAGTACAGATGAATCAGCGTGTGAGGACTGGAGAAGTCGCTACAGGTTCTGGTGATGAAGCAAAGCGTCTTGGGGGCTTGCTGGGTAATTTTATCGATGTTTTTAGTGAAGCTGAACTTTTGGTCCATAATAATTCCCAGATCTCTGATGTTCTCAACTTCGGTGACTTTATTTCCAGCTAGCTCATAGTTTATCTGAGTATTGGTGTGTGAGCGTGAGAAGTATATRATAGCGCACTTTTTTATATTTAGATCCAACTTATTTTTGATACACCACGTAGAGAGATGATCCAGATCTTGTTGGAGGGCTTGGGTGTCTGAGCTGTTTGTGATTCTTCTGTAAGGCTTAAGGTCATCAGTATAAAGGAGGTATTGCGGGCTGAAATTAACACCAATGTCGTTGACGAATATATTAAACAGAACAGGACCCAGGTGTGATCCCTGTGGTACCCCTGTTTTGACGTCATAGTTAGATGATAGATGGCCATCGAATCTGACTTGAAGTTTTCGCACACCAATTCCCTGTAGCTTTTGCAATAGAATGTCATGGTTGACTCTGTCGAAGGCTTTGCTAAAATCGGTGTAGACAGCATGTAACTTACATCCTATTCATTGCGTTAAGGATATAGTTGATGTAGGTGAACAGGTTAGAAGTGGTAGATCTTCCACCAAAAAAACCATGTTGTTTAGGTGTTACAATTTCAGAAAAGAATTGAGTCAATAGTGGTAGAATTAATTTTTCAAAGATCTTAGCGAGTGCTGACTGGATACATATGGGTCTATAGTTRGAGACTTCTGATCTAAGACCATCCTTGTGAATGGGAGTGATGAAAGACAGCTTCCATTCTGTGGGAAAAATACCCTGTTGCAATGATGCGTTGTAGATGTGTGTTACTCCAGCACCCTTCTTTGTGTTGAGTGATATCAGTATCTTGTTAACACCATCTACTGTGACTTTTATGTCATTTATGTCGGGGGTTGAGTCACCGTGGGATATACACTCTCAAAGAAAGCTGCGAATAGATTACTGGCTTCAACTCCAGAGTTGGCTGATCGATTATACTAAACTAGGTTAGTAGGAATATCACTGTTGTTGCTTCTTTTGTTGTTCCTAACGAACTTCCAAAATTCTTTTGAATCAGAGAGGACCAGTTGCTCAACTTTGTTTACATAGTTTTTGTAACTGAATTTTTGGTAGTTCTGTCTAGTTTCTTTTTTTTTTAAAGATGAGTGTGCTGCCTCTTTAGTTTTATTTTATGGATTAGCTCATTTGAAAACACAGTACAACAGCTAATCTGGGGGTGAGAAATTCTAAGTCAGGGTGATGGTACTAGGTCAGTATAGCAAAACCCTCAAAGGGTTTGGCGTTCGTATGTGTCAGTTTTTTACGTTACGCTATTACGTTGGATGGACACGTACGCATTTTACGTTCAACCATCTCAGCAAAAATGTCATCAACAAATGTTGACATATCCAGACCAGACTCAAGTGTTTTCTCTACATTAGTAAGTCTGTTGTTAAAATGAGAGCAATCATTAATTAATGTGTTATTTTGCTTAGCAAGGTTACTGACCTCGTCTCTGATATTGGCCACGTTAGCTTCGATAGCTGATTTAAATTGATCTAGTTTAGTTTAGAATTGATCTACTAGTGGTACTGTAAGTGATTGAAGTTTTCTCTCAAAGAGTTTCTCTAGTTTATCCATTGTTACCGCCTCGCCTTCGTGGACTTCTGGAATATCATCTGGAAAAATGACACTAACCTCACTTATACACTGGTCACATTTCCACAATGGACCATTTTGCTAAATAAAGCGAGCTGTATCCTTGAATTCGTCAGTGGTTAAGTTCACAGAGTATGCTTGCCTGGTTCTCTTTAACTTTGGTGGAACAGACGCTGTACAAGTGTGTGATTCCGGTCGGCTTCTTCGGTGGCATGTTGGCTCAATTTTTAGTGGTGTTGTTAATGTATGCGGTGAACGTGGATAGTCGTCTTTTAGTGGATAATGGTTGTTTAAACAATTAGTTTAAATAATGAACTTAATAATTATTATTCACGTATGTAATTATGTGTGCATGTAAACAAAAAGAACCATACGTATAATGTTTGTAAATGTGTCTACCCACAACTTTGTGTGCAAATGTGTACACTTATTGCTCCATGCGAAATCTTCGTTTTATGGGCAACCAATGGCTGAAGCTCCAAGTTATTTCAAAGAGTCAATTTCTATTCTAAGTATTTCAAAAACAAACCGTGAGATTTGCAGGGTTGTCACTTTTTCCATCATACAAATATCAGAAATTGTTCAGTTTATGATTTTTAGGTTTTGCCAACGTCGAGAAAAGACGCTTGTWGGCAAAGGCATGCTCGGGGAGATGTAATGGTATTTGTTTTTATGAATGAAGCAAGTTCGCCTGTTGAAAGTGCGCTTGCGTTCATGAATGAAAACATTGTTGTTGTGTGTTTTTCTAGAAATTTGGGCATCGACTTGGCTGCCATATTGACTTGTGACGCTGCTGATGATATTT
>NW_017535240.1:0-3988 GCF_001853355.1 Bactrocera latifrons
TGATTGAAAAGATATAAAACAATAAAAAATTAATTCACAAACAAAGCACGAGCGTAATATAAACGCAGAACAAACCGTTATACCGTTTTAACAAACTCAATAAGCAAAGAGCGAAAAGCAACCGGTTACGATGACAGTTCGACGGTGAATGGTTTGCATATTATTATGCATAAATGTTCTATTTATTTATTTGCTTATTCGATCATGCATCAGATTAATATGTTCATGAATTTGATGTTTTTGGTGGAAAAAGAAACGCGAAATTACCCCACTATTTCTTTGGTTGGCCTCTTTGTACCTGAGCTATTCCGTTACGAGATGGTTAGTGTTGAAAAGTCGTTTACTAATAAATAATTCGGCGTATCAGAAACCGTTAAAGCTAGGAAAACTTCGCAAACTCTTCAATGCATCCACTCTATTCTTAATTTGAGTATTACACTCGGGTTATCAGGTTAGAATGCTCTCTAGGAAAACTATGATAATAAGAAATAGTTACCAAAAATATATATATCCAGTTTTCTTAGCCACACGGCAACTGCCTATGGATCATCACAATCGTTACTAACTATTAGAGTCTCTATTCGTGTTTCACTGCGTGCCTGTTAAAGAAATACTAGTTTAAAGAATTCTTGAAATTTCTAGGAAAATGATTCATAGCGTGGTCGGACTATCAGCATTAACAGTCTGCCGCAACCCGAGAACGCAAATAGCTACTATCGAAGCAGCGCCGTGTGTTCATTGTGGTTTAGCACTTCGAATCGCAATGTGTCGTCCATTGTCGACCTTAAATATGAAGAAACGAGTAAAAGACAAAAATTGTGTAAATTAAGATGTTATTGGTCTGTTGATAATTTTGGTCGGAAGCGCAACACAATCTTATGCTTTAGCCAATCCATCAATCTTTGGAGGAGCCGACCACCACACATAACTAGCAGTACCTCCACGACTTCTCGCTGAATATCCAAATCCTAAATCTCTTTAAAGAAATTGGAGGTGCAGCGAATCGAACGAGTCCTATGCAATTATGGTAAACTGGTTTGCCTTTCCTTTGGGCTTAAAACGGGACGCATTAATGATTCAGTTATTATTTCGTCTCTATACAATTCATACATAGAAAAATAGCTACGACAACAATTACACTGGAAAAAGGTTCAATCACTGGCTAAGGTCCATGTTTCTATCATGGGACTCACCTTTATCTAACTATGTTTACCGCAAACAGTTGACGAATTAAATTTGTTGGAGGGATTAGTAAAAACAATAGGGTGTTTTSAATATGGCGAACTACGCACTAGGTATGATGCAACCAATTTAAAAAGCAAACCTACATTGCAACATTTGAAAAGTAGTACCAAATGTGGAAAATGTATCTATGGTTGTTAGAAAGTGGAACTTCTTTAACGTAGTTGTCTATGTGGATGATTTCATTACTTTTTGCTTGGTGTTTTTGTAAGACAAAGTTTAGATTTGGTACCTCTCGTATCATATTTTACTTCTTGACATGTTTCGTATTTGTTAATTACTCTATTAACTCTAATTTTGGATAAGCAAGTTAATTTCTAAGTAGATAATTAGGCTGTTCAAGATAAGGTGGTTATCGGGTTATGTGATTAAGTAAACAACAACAAATTGAGGTATGACAAAATAACCAACTTTGACCAACCTAGGCCCTTGTTTACAGATTATGTGATTGTTTGCTTATTTCCCGTATTAGAAAGTCGTTGGAATTTTACTAAATGGCAGCACAAAAAATAAATAAAACTAAGCGAATGGAATTTCCATTTAGATTTTCTTATTGGATATTCTGCATTAACAGCTGTTTTTTGTTTACAATTGCATTGTGACACTGTTCAGGACGCAAGATGTCTGCAAATTTTATACAAASAATTCTTTGAACCCTTAAAATTGGGATTATTTAATAAGCATATACCTTCAATTAAGTCCATTTCCTGAATAGCAGAACTTATTTTAAATTAAATTATGTTGCTTTTTAAATTTTGTTTAGGAATTTTATAAGTAGGAATTTCATTGAACTTAAACTGTAAACAATGAAAGCTGTTTGTGTAAAAATAAGCAAATAACCATGCAATAAAGGATTTTCACGGAGCATAGAGGTTTTTTAATCTAATAACCACATAACCCGATAACCACCTTACCGTGAACAGCCTATGTATTTTTCTTGTATACCCGAATGCATAGTCTCTCTAATGTGATACAATAGTGGCTTTATAAAGTTAGGTAGTTTGTTATTGGGGTGCTTAACTTTTTCGAATTCTTAAGTTTTCCGCGATTTGAAGCATGTATTTCATTTTTGTCTAACATATAGTGCATTTGTTTACGTATGTAAGTTATATATACACTCATACGGTGTTTGAAACTTTGAAGTAATCAGTAACCTTATTCTGATGAAGCCTTTTCTCTGAATACGATTTTGCGATGTTCACTCGTAGTTCAAGAAGTTGTGAAATATGTTTGTTAGAGAGTGTTTAAATGAGTTAAGCATCCACCCACTTTACCCGGAAAAACTGGCGCACCGTAGTAAGACAGCTTAATTCACCATAGCTGATGACAATAGATCACACCGCATTTGAGAACATCACCACACCCAACAAGCGGTCACCACACGAAGACATCGCATGCCGCTAAACTAACAAAAAGGATTGGGACAATTCGATCTGTACAAGCCGCACATCAACTTTCGTTGACTCAACAATATATTCGATTCTACGCGCCATRTCAATATCTTCCACCACGCTCAGCGGTCCGGTTTGTAAATCATATCCACTCGCTTCGTACATCCAGCTTTCGAATATAACTTTATATTTTGTACACATACGTATTAAGTAAACAATAAATTAAAATGATTATACATTTAAAACGTATGAACATCTTTATTTAAGTGAGAAAGTGGTTAGTATTATTATCAATTATTTAGAGAGCTTTGTATTGTACTCATTCCATTTAAAAAGTCAACAACTCTTGCGTCTCTTCGAATATGCGATTATAAAAAGGTTTCGACATCATACTGATGGTTTAATAAGTTATGCCTTGCTTTTTGTAAAACGTTTTGAGGGCACTAATCCCATGGAAGTTTTAATAGCAAAATTGCTTGACGAAGATGGTGTTTCTGCAATAATTCATGAATCGACAGGCCTTCTTGAGTCGCAATGGATGTCAGCAACTGATTGCGATTAAAAAGTTTTGTCAGTTTTATTCGATTCTGGTCGATTGGTTGAATAGCTGCTGTGACATTTGATGGAAGAAACATACAAAAAATGTTCCCGTCGGTGAAAGTCGAGTGCGCAGAACAATTATCCAATAGAACAATGGTCTTTGCAGACAAGTTATTTTGCGCATTAAAGCGACGTACCTTTAAAACAAATCGGAATTAATTATAGTTTGAAATCACTTTGTAAATACAATCACAAAATCTTTTACAAATACTGTGAATGAAAACAATTTTTTAAAAATTTTGGATGTCATTCATGCAATTGCAGAATAATCGTAGTGCAGCGGAATTTTTCAATTCAGGAAGCAACATGGCTTGGCAGCCTTTCCGATCACAAGTGGCTTAAGTTTGTGTAACACTTCTGTATTTGCGTACAACACTCTCTCTCTCTATCTCTTTCCTTACGTTTTTTACTGCCTAGTGCAGTCTTTTCACAAAAAATGTTTCCATTTCATGCCTTTTTTCCGCAAAGCATTAATAAATGGAGTAATTGACGCTTGAATTTTGAAAACCAGTCTTGACTGGCTCTAAAGTCCTTTGGCGTTCTTTGCATTAGCTTTCAAAATGGGTCGACTTATTGGACAATGTCCTTCTCGTTGATTTAATAACCACTTGTACAGCCCATTTTATAAATCTACGTATGTATGTATAGTTTTTCTCTTAATTTCGCAAATGTACAGGATACTGTTGCATAAATACGTTCTTTGTTTTTTTATATCCAGAGAACGTCTATCATAGAGAAGGTTCACGGCGCGGAGA
>NW_017535240.1:6398-13209 GCF_001853355.1 Bactrocera latifrons
CCTTCGAAAAGTTACGATATTTGAAACGTGAACCTTCTCTATGATAGACGTTCTCTGTTATATCTATACGTTCTCCGGAATTTTACTTGGAATCTTCCAGTTTAAGTCAAGAAATAACAACATCGGTATTGTTGGCAGCTAATATTGCACGTGCACTTAAGGAATCTTAGTTATGATAATTTGCCAATGTCCGATCATTCGTGATGAGTTGTATCATTCGCGAATCGATAAACGGCGGATGGCTTGATATCAAACCACCGGAAGTATCAACCGGAATTGACGCAGATTTGAAGGCTGATATGTCGAAATGATTATCGCGAAAAGTGTGCGAACTTTATTTGCATTCCAGTGATTAACATGTTCCGGCAGTTGTAATTGCTCGCTTACTTCTACAAAACTTGCACACATCGTACCATTCACAGTATGCAGAGACTTAAATGAAGTTGAGCCGCGTTCATTAATCAATAGCAACCGAAGGTAGAAACAATCGTCGTTTTTCGGGTGGATTGTGTAAATTCGTCCTARCGCATTAGTTGATAATACACTTGGATGTCAATTACTGATTGACCTTGCTTTCTGCGTAACTATTTCTTCGACGAAGCACTCCATGTATAATATAAAAGCATTTCCGAATAGAGCAATGTTCTCGCAAACGGATCACTGACGAAAGTTGAGAAAAAACTCGTCAATGTTAATTTTGTTGTTGGCGATGTTTCCACTGGCTGTACTGTATTCTCTGGGTTGCAATACAAAACGTTCGTGAATTGCAAAAGTAAATGTCGTACAAAGAGCTTTATTGCAGTTCACGTATCGACCGTATCGCTCAGTACCAATAACCGACATATTGCTTCCTTTGGTGACGTACTTACAAACGTATTTTATCGATTACATTAAACTGCAATACTCAACATTTATATGCTGAATGTTCTGCCATTGTCGTCTGGGGAGCGCATTTATTGTTAGACATACAAACTGAAGTGGAATTGTGGTGTCCTCAAGATCTATGAACCATATCGGTTTTCATCACTTCGTATAATACTGGATATGATTTTCAATTTGATTGAAGAATGTGTGCGCGCGGTAAACCTTTGCCACTCAATAGAGTACATCTAGCACCCAACAGCACCACATATACGTTGCTTTAAGGTAAAGTCCATCAAACATCGTAACTATTGTTTGAAAAGTCGTGCTGTGACATCGTGACGATAGCTTGCTGATCGACCTCGATCCATAATTCCGCATGTATGTCATCGCATCCTCGGTCATGTGCCTTGGGCTGAAAATGTATGTTGACGTCATAAATAACGCCGAGCGAAATTAGCGCGACCCCATCGTGACATCGTAACAAATCTACACATGACGTTTTCACTGAATAACTTTCAATAATATTTTTTTTTGAATAGCCTTAATAAAGAGAGCAAACGACAAAGAACAAAGCAAAAATAATTTTAAAAAAATTTGTATTACAAAAAAAATTAATTTTTGGAATTATCCAAATCCACAGCTAACAACCTCTGAAAATTTCATCAAGATTAGTTCAGCCGTTCTCGAGCATTAGCTAACATATAAACATTCATTCGATTTTATGAGAAAAAGAAAAGGGCTGTTCCAGGCCTTGTTGAGTTATGCGCTTAGCAACACATTTTTCGATTCATTTTATATATGTATAAGTTACATAAAAGAAAGTAGTGTTAGTTACATCTTTTATAACTCAAGAATGGCTTAACATTTATGTCAAAATTTCATACAACTCATAGATACAAAAATCACACAACAAAATCACATCTATGTATATATAAAAGAAAGTTGTACCGATTTGGCTGAAAATTGTTGGAGAAATAGATTAGAACCAGGGTAAGGACATAGAATACCTTTTATCTCGTTAGGTCAAAATTTCATACGACTCATAAATACAAAAATTATATTTCAAATTATAAGTATTTGTTCAAAATTTATGTTTGTAGGAATCATTCGAATATATGCGTACAATTTTAAACAGATTCTTCCTCAAAGATAATTATACTGCTAAGTATTTGGAATGGTAGGAAAGAAGGTTACAGGCTCAGTAATCAGTCGATGAGTATGTATTATACCGCAAGCTGAAAAGGCACCTATCCAGTATGGGTCTATCATCTTGCGCAAACTGTCGGTTTTGCGACAAGGACCCTGAAACCCCGGAGCACCTGTTAATCGACTGCATTGCAGTCTATAGGCGCAGGTCGAAGGCCCTTGGAGCCATGTTTCCGGATAGGGATCACATCGCCTCGCTAGCACCCAGCAGAATACTGGACTTCATTAATATGCTGGGGCTAAGCGAGTCCCTGTGAGTTAGGTGAGGGCACAATAGACCTAAGGTCGCAGTGCATTCCTCAATTATTTATCTATCTATCTATCTATGTATTATACCACGTGCATCCCAAAAGACTGATGTTATGACTTTTCCAGCCAACTTTTTCGTCTTAGCACGCCTGAGAACCGGTTCATCATGTTCATCATGTACATTCCACTAGTATGACAGTCGATTGGACTTCAGTGGGAAATGATGGAACTATGTTTCGATTGTCACACACCGACGAAAAAATTCGGTTTTATTACGATTTAAGAGCACTCAAACATTTCTTATAATCAGTTATTTGTTGTTTTTGTTGGATTATGAACTTGCGAGGTACCCACTTTGCACAGAGCTTTCGCCTCTTTAAGCTTAGCAAATATCTTTTCATCGGTGGATTTCCCTGAGCCCAAATTCAATAGTATTTTCACCCAAATAGCAATGCTATATTTCATTAACTTATAGATAGTTATAATCCAACTAAAAGAAATCATATGGATGGTAGTAGTAGTATTGTCTGTGTATCAGCCACACTCCTCTAGTATTATAATATTTTATTTTTGAAATTAAAGAAACCTGAAAATCCATGGACAATCCATTAGCCAACATGCCTTCATCTAAGTTTTTAAAATCTTAAATTTTTCGGCGACTGATAACCTTTTTTCCTTACGCGCGGTTGACATTGAAGTGGTCAAAACAAAACATGTACACCTTTTTTCTTAAAAAAGCAACTTATGACTGCAAACATAGATTCTAAGGCTACATATTTATTCGTACGAAATTTCTAACAGTAAATTCTGCCACATTTAGTTATTTTTGTTTTTGCTTAGCACTACATTTTTTTGTGTTTGTTTCCAAAGGGAAAATCTTCTAAATATACTGCCCGGTTGAGACTGGTAGCATGCACGATTCATATTGCCCGCTAGAGTACACCTCTTCCGGGACCACGCTGGACTTGCGAAACACTATGCCTACGTAGTAAACCCTTAACTCCGTCTGCTGTAGCTTATATTCGGACCTGCGGGACCGCCGTTAAGAACTACTTCGCAGGACCAAGCTGAGCGACAACTGCCTCTTCACGACCTATCGCTCGGGTTATTCGCTCGGGATATCCAGGGACTCCCAGTGCACCGTGCTGTGTACCGGTCAAGATTGTAATATCAGCCGCACCTAACATGATGAACAGACGCTGACCAGGAAGCCGCCCATTATGGTTTTGTCGCGCATGGTTTTTTTTCTTTCATCATGTCCAAACAGCAAAGAGCACTACATGTCTGCACACATGTCTGTGTAAATGCAATCAACATATCAGAAGTTAAAATGACATCAGAATAGAAAAAAGTATCGAAAAAATTAAGAAGTATTTAACTTTTTAAGGTTCTGTGTGACGACTGAAAGCTGCTTAACTTTTCCGTATACTTAACTTTTGTGCATCTTAACTTTTCTGAATCTTTACTGTATAACAATGCTAGTTTTAGAACATCTTTTTTTCCGCAAACTGGGTAAAAAAAATAGGGGGCTTGAAAGAAATATGTCTGGTCAAAGGCATTTAATCAATGTATGCGTGATCTTATAAGTTGTATCACAAACTTGTATGACAAAGCAGAAAAAAGAGAACCCATCGAAAAGAATCTTGGTTGGCAAAGCGTTGCAGGTATTCCCTATCCAAAGTGATAATAATACCAAAAAGAGACTACGCGAGATATCGGGACATTTACATAGTCAACAAGTGCAGGCAACATATAGTGAGGTCACTGCAATCATGCATAAAGACAGTTCGGGAGATAAGCCCTAATGGGTAGACTTGGTTAGAAAGAAACCGATCGCAAAGAGAATTACATCGAAACCAGACCCTATTATCTTAACAAACAAGGAGGGACGTCGTATGCGGATATCCTGAAAAAAATAAAATGTGATAGTTGCCTTGAAGAATTGTGTTCAAACGTGAGGTATATCAGAAAAATCCTCAAAAGAGACCTGCTTATTGAATCAAAAAACCAAGCAGATAGGAGAGTCGACACGAAAGCGCCCTAGTGGGAGTTATTGGCGAAGCCGTAATACAGCCAAAAACTCATAATATTACCATAATGTGTAAGGACTTGGATGAAATAACCACCCCGGTAGAAATCTGTGATGCGTTGTAAAAGGAAAACCTGGGGAAATAAAATATAAAAAATCTGCGAAAACTCGAAGCGGTACTCAAATAGCCCATATATGCTTACGAGCTGAAGATGTCGAAACCTTACTTAAGTGCGATAAAGTAAAGATCGGGTGGTCTATTTGTAGCCTCCGGGAATTYTCACCTATTACTCGTTATTTTAGGTGCCTCCAACTATGCATACAATATTGCAGGCGCATTGATAGGTTTTCCCTTTGTACACGTTACGGAAGCCCAGGTCACGTGGCAAAGACATGCCCAAACTCCCCAATGCATGCCCTGCAAAGTGAACACTCTGTTCTGAGTACGGCCTGTCCTAAATAAGTAGATAAGATGAAGTCAATGAAATTGCGCTGCAACACAAGACCTCCTAAAACAGGTGCTAGAAGAAAACATAAATGTCGCCTTATTAAGCGAACAATATTCGCTCAACGTTCGGAAAGCACATAGAGTAAAGATATATGTGGCAAGGTAGCAATATGGGCCAGCAAAAGACAAGCATTCAAATCACGCTCCAAAGAAGCTCATAACGGCTTTACATGGACGAATATACAAGGAATATATTTTGTAAGCTGCTATGCTCGTCTTAGCGTAACATGTAGCGAATTTGAAGATTTTCTCCTGGAGTTGTCTATAGAGATCAGAAGCAAATCGCCAATAATAATAGTCTACTGCTTGGGATAGCAGAATTACAAATCAACGTGGTCGCCTCATTTTACAATTTTTGAGTCAAACAAACCTTACGATTTTAAACAGTGGCACACAAAATACCTTTCAAAAGAGAAATAAATAATAGACCTAATGTTTGCTAACAACGGGCTTAGCAAGCATAGTAAGTGGAAGATGTCAGATATCTACACAAATAGCGACCATATGGTTATAATTACTGAATATTTGTTCTCCCGAGAAACGGAACGGAAAGGTGTTACTAAAAAATACCCACAGACTGATTCCGGACATTCGTGAATAGGGGACTTGGATTTCCACCTGACCCAAATTTTCAGTCGCCATGGGTGCCTTAGAAGATACTACAGTACCCCGCCAACCCATAAGAAACAGGAACAATTATTCATATAGTTTAGTGTTCAGAGTCAAATAAACCAAAAGTTATTACGAATGTGAATGCAATTTTTTGTAAAATATTATTTGGAAATATCATCTTTTCATAAAATTGAGAAAAACTTAAAATTTTTTAGTATTTGGTTGGCAAACCTTTGTTTTTATTAACAGCCTTCACTATTTGATTCATACTATTCAAACAAACATCATCATTATTTTTAAATCCGGATCATTTAGGCACACATCCTTTATGTTATCTCTGAGTGAGGCTATTGTGGGATTTTTTCGGGAATATACCTTCGATTTAAGAAACGTTCAACAGTTTTCGATGGGGCTTAGGTCGGTTGAATTGCCCGCCTAAGGTAATATATTGATATCCAAGTTGTGAAGGACACCAATCGTTCGTCGGGAGGTGTGGCAAGAGACCTCAGCGTGCGTATAAGTGTACTGGGCTGCTGAAGGGTTCAGTGTTGCCAAATATGGTACAAAACCATCTTGAAGTACATTGGTGCACTGCTCACTAGTCATCGTTCCCTCAACAAAATAAATTGGTCCAGGATCTTCAAAAAATATGCAGCTCTAAATTATTACATTGGGGGGATCTTTTACCCTTTTTTGAATGCAGTTCTCCACACAACGTTCACAAGGTCTACGACGCACAAATTGAATGATTTCTGTCATTGCTTCTAGCCGGCCTTCGTCGCTAAAGTTAATCTTTGTTAAGGAGATAGTCATGTTAAATAGCAGCATAACTTTGAATAGGGGACTTTCATAACTTTTTATGTTTACCTTGTTCCAATTGTTATGTTGTGCACTCACCTTTTCTTTCCCTTTTTTTTTCCGGCTCGAAGGACCATGTTATGTTGTGCACTCACCTTTTCTTTCCCTTTTTTTTTCACTTCACCTTTCGTTGCGGATGGTTTTATTTAAAAAATGGAATTGATGGTTTTATTTAAAAATGGAATTGATGGTTTTGTTTAAAAAATGGAAAGGTTGCATCAACACAGTTTTTATTAAAAAAAATGGAAAATATTGCACCAACACAGTTTTATTTTAGAAAAAATTTAAAATCTTAGTAGCTACACAGTTTTAGCGGTGCGATTAACTCTTTTTTTTAACGCAGTGGATTTCACACGAGGATGGCGGCGGATAGCAAAACGGGGTTGACCAAAGTTTGACCGATCGCTGATAATGTCGTAGAACGAACTGAGGATGAAGCTGACAATCGGTCCTTCTTTATCCCCGTTGGTGCTGAATAGGATGGT
>NW_017535241.1:0-53861 GCF_001853355.1 Bactrocera latifrons
TTTGTGTGTATGTATGTATGTATAAAGACCGCGATTGGTAAATGAAATGCATCACTATCTAAGCTAAATCTATGCAGAACATAATAATTGGAAATTTAGCAATTCTTTTGGCAAAACAAAAACAAAAAATACTTCCTTATCTTTAGAACGGATCTTCAATAAGAGCGCAACAAAAGCGTTTTTAATGAAACAAAACACGGGTTGGGATATTAATGAAATTCTTTATGTCTGTGAAAGTTCATTCGATGTCATAACGTATGGACCTCGATTTCTATTGCATGACTAACACGGCCACGCTTGCAGAAGTCCAGACGCTGAACCCAATTTTCGACGGTTTTCAAGCATAAATCGGCCGATAGTGCTGCAATTTCACGTTCGATATTCGTACGATGCTCATCAATCGTCGCTGGCTTGTTAGCATAGACCATAGATTTGACGTAACCCCACAGGAAATAGTCTAACGGCCAACTGATTGGACCATTTGGTGAAACAACACGTTCACCGAATTTAGTTTTTAATAAATCGATTGTGACATTTGCTGTGTGGCGTTTTGCCGTCATCATTTTGCAACCACATTTTGTCGAAGTCCGTATGCTCCCATTCGAGCCAAAAATATTCGGTTATAATTGAGCGGTGGCAGTTACCATTCACAGTAACGTGCCGGTCTGGATCATCATGTAAGAAGTATGGCCTAACTGCGCCGCCGGTACGCAAACCAACCAATATTATTATGCTTATTGACATGAAGCCAGAAATGTCCCTCATCACTGAAGATAATTTTTCAATGAAATAAATTTACGAACATACGACATTCATTAAGAACGTAGTGCAATATTTTTTTGCAAAAATCGACACAACGACGTCACAGGGATGCTCAAAGCTTAAGAATGACGTGTGAGAGACTGATTTGGGTCTTTCTCATTGATTCTCCAACTCTAGCAATATTTTCGATACTACGGGTACATCTGTGTCTCACTTGCACGGGAACAATTTTTGCTGTGCCTGTGGATTCAAATATTTCCACTAGATGCTCAATTGTTGATCTGCCAGGATGATTATGACGATAATAAATTGGACGTAACGCTTTTAAGTTTAGGCCACTGACACTTAATTTCGGTAGTAAATTTTAATAATTTGGACTTGTTGTTGGATCGTATATCTTTCCATGATAAAATGACAATTCTTAGTGAAGAGAAGTGTCAGTAGAGCTGGAAAAATGTAGCGTTGTTTGCTGTACTTATCAGTCTGTTATTGTAGCGTCGCTATTGCAAAACCCGACAATCGGTTCGGATCCGGAGTTTTAATGGCAAAGTTTTACCAACTCGGCATAATCTTCACTTACTCATTTTATTTCATTGATATTTTCTCTACCTACGATAACTCATAACACTTAATTTTATAGGTCGATTTAAAAAATCTTAATCTCTTAAATGTAGACAATATTTTTTATTGTCTACAATGTATTGCCTACATATAGGGGTTTGCGGAAATTAAATAAAAATTTGAGTACAACTTTTGAAGACCCCATATACCGATTATGACTCTTACAGGGCCGCTGGATGACTTTATACTGGTTAACTTGATTATATAAATACAGTGAAGCTCTTAAATGTAGGCAATATATACTTATCCTCAGCAAAGTTATTCCTGGATGTGGAGGTAAGCAGATATTTAAAAAAAATATATATATATATTTGTGTTGAAAAAATAACGAGTGTCTTAGAATGAAGATTACAAAAATTGCCGAAAAAGCAGTATACATTTTCAAGACCCTGCATACCAACAATGAACACTTCGGTGCCTCTGAGTGAATTTATATCGATTAACTTTTAAGATGCCTTGATTGATAACAATGTGGCCTAGTGCTAAGAATTAATTCAGTACTTCAAGTTCTTGTATGGAAAACTTTCACATTTGACAATGTACATGGCACAGATTATTCTCTAAGATAATAATGTAATCTCTGAAGAAATTGTTCAGGTCGGTTAACTCTAGCATATATCTGGCATACAAACTGAATGATTGGAATCAACAGCTTGTAGGAAAAACTTTCGCATTTGACAAGATATATTCACGAAATTTGGTATAGATTATTTTCTAAGGCAACAATGTAATCTCCGAAGAAATTACTCAGATCGCTTAACTATATCAAAACTGAAAAACAAACTGAAAGATCGGAATCAAATGCTTCCATGGGAAACTTCCTCATTTGACGATATATCTTCACGAAATTTGGATTGAGTTATTGTTCATAGAAGTAATGTAATCTCCGAAGAAATTGTTCAGATCGGCTCACTATAGCATATAGCTGGCATACAAACCGGACGATTGGAATCAACAGCTTGTAGGAAAAACTTTCGCATTTGACGATTTCACATAGTTTACTGCTTAAGGTAATAATATAATCTTCGAAAAAATAGTTAATCACATACACTTTTTCCATGAGATAGACCAAAATATTGACGTAGGAAAATAGTTCCTGATATACGATAAGTCTGATCCAAAACTTAGCGAAATTGACCCAAACATCGAAAATATCACTCAACTTGTAAGATTTTTTAATAATTGAGTATATTTTTATGTGTTATTAATTATTTTTGGTAATATTGGTGGATATCGGTATGCAATATATGTTTCCCTAGCCCTCATATGTTCAAGATAATAATTTTCGATCTCTTTTTTTTGTCCGTCATTGCGGTTTCCTAAGCATTATCTGGTTTAGTGTCAAGCCTTTATTACATCGGTATATACTTATACCTAGCTCGATATAACATATATATGTAAGTGTATTTTTTCCATCGATCACCTTTTTACCGAAATTGTCGGTTAATTTGTTAATAATTTGATGAAACGATATTTAAGTCTCCCTAACTCCTCCGAATACACAATATAATGCTTTTTAAACCTCTGATAGAATTTTAGCCACACGAGTATGTAAGAGATTGCTATAACAGTGAGTGGGGTTTTTTTTTTGTGGCATAATCTATTCTGTCTCCAAAACGGTAGGAATGGGTATACATTTTCGGTTAGCCTTATAAATGACGCAAGTGAACCTCAGTTACTCCGGTTGGTTTTGCAAAAACATTACATTTCCTTTTTGTATTTTCGGATTTTTAAATTTTTTATAGTTTTAATAATATTTTTTTTATATTTATTTTTATTAAGCAAATATTTATTTAAACGAAATTTTATTATAGGCACTTAAACACACACATACTTATACGAAAATTGCACATATTTCAGCACTCACTATTACTTAAACGCCACTGAGCAGAGTAAAAGTGCAAAAGTCCGCACACATGACTGCAGCCTTAAGCCAAGAAATGGTACACACGGTGGCGCTTAATTAAATTTTGTAGATTTAAAATATTTACAGATTTACCTTGCGTCTCCGTCGCCACCCACGCACAGCTACCGCACGCTATCAGCAGTCAGCACACTGTTTGCCAGCGCACTGATTATTTGCAGTTGCCATCCATCAATACACACACACGCATGTGCATTTGCATGTGCATGTGAAGCGGATTAACGGTATCTGCTTAATGGGCCATTGGAGTCGGCTTAATATTTGATATTTACTTTATGTCTTTTTTATATAATATATATTACATTAATTACCGCAGCGCTATATTTAATTTGAAGGCGGATGTGTGTGTTTGTGTGTGTATATGAGTGAGCGGAAGGACCGTGGCTGTGTGTGTAGATGAGCGTATGCTCTGTTTGGGAAATGTAATCGTCACTTAATGGAATTAAATAAATTTTTAGTGGTGCGATTGAATAAATATTTTAAATGTAAATACATATAAATATTTTATTTGTATATACCTGTGTGCGTGTATAATTGGAGCTTGCTTGAATAAAAACTCATATAAATTACATATTTTACACCCTAGACAGGGTATTTAAAGTTTGTCATGAAGTTTGAAATATCCGGAAGGAAATATGAATATATATATACATATGATGACCTGATTTCGCTACATATATCCGTTGGTCTATCCCTATCTCTATTATCGGATTAGACCATTAGTTTTTTAGAAATCGATCTGAAATTTTACACACGTTCAATTCTCCATAACAAGCTGCTCATTTGTCGGAACCGACGATGTCGGACCACTCTACTATATAGCTGTCATACCCCCTGAACGATCGGAATAAAGTTCTTGTATGGAAAACTTTTTCATTTGAATAGATATTTTCAACAAATTTGGTGTGGATAATCACCTAAGCTATTAGCATATTTTCCAAAAAAATTTTCCAAAAAATTGCTTAGATCGGTTCACTATAGCATATAGTTGTCATACAAACCGACCAATCAATATCAAGTCCTTGTAGGAAAGTTTTTATATTTGACCAGATTTTTTCACGAAACTTGACATACATATTATATATCATTGCTTAAAGCAACGGTAACACATGCGAAGAAATTTTTCGATCGGACCTCTGCAATATACTATAGCTGCAATAGAAACTGAACGATCGAACTGAAACTCTTGTATCGAAAACTTTTTTATCCGTCGAGATATCGCCCTGAAATTTGGTGTATTTAATTATCTAAAAAAATAGTATAATCTGTGTAGAAACTATTCAAATCAGATCACTTAACCTTATAGCTGCCATACAAACCCACCAATAAAACTGAAGTCCTAGTATGAAAATTTTTTTTATTTGACAAGATATTTTGATGAAATTTGGTGTGAACTTATCGCTAAACAAAGGCTACAGCTGATAATGAAATTTTTAAGATCGCGTTACTATATCATATAGCTGCCATACAAACTGATCTGCTCGAAAACAAGTTCTCATATGAAAGACTATTTCATTTGACGAATTATCTACACAAAGTTCAACATAAACTATTCTTCAACATTTAAATCCATCATTTATGCTATAAGAAATGTGAGTGTGTAGGGTGTTATAGCGTCGCAGCAGCCGGGATTAGCATTTTTCTTCACTTTCCATTCCGTTGACATATTTAATAGACTAACAAAATGAAAGTGTTTTGCCTGTGTATGTATATATAACTGATATATTCATAAAAACTACTGTATATATATATCTGTGTTTATTTATCTCCACCGTTTGATCATTTACACTCAATCCCAGCCGGATTTAAGTCGTTAAACATTTATGTTTGCACATTAAATTTGTAGGCAAAAAAGAGTTTTACGAGCGCTTAAAACGCTAGTTGAGTGCCCAGTTAACAACTCGTTGCTGTGGATTTATAAATTTGTTTACAAATTCAGTGCTGTGATTTCTCTCGCTTTTTCTATTTTCCTATTTGCCCATAAAGAATGACACAAAGAAATTCAATTTTGTTATTTTTGTCAATCTAACATTTGGGTTTTGGGTGTAGAATTTTTTCTGATGCGACCTGGAAAACGAATTATTGTGCCTGAATTCTATTACAAGAAAAGTTTACCTTTTCATTTACAATGCTCCGTACAACATAATTATATTATATAATAGAAGCGGATATGGGCTAAAAAATGTTGTCGCTTTCGCTTATAAAGTAATAAAATAAATTTTTAAATAAATAAGACTTTCAATTACAGTAGATGAACCCATAAAATTTATTAATACCCAATGGAGGGTAAGTAGGAAATTCGAAATTTGGGATGATGATAATAAACACTTTAACTATAATACCAATTAAATATTCCTTATAAGAACATTGATTGCTCAGTATCTATAGCAGCTATATGCTAAAGTGACACAATCTGAATAATTTCTGTGGAGATTGCTAAAAATTGMTATCTTYCCAAATAAAAAATTTTATTTTCYGATCGTTCAGTTTGTATACCAGCTATATGTTATAGTGTGGTAAACTATATATTCTATGTTCAGGATATACGAAAATGATTTGTGAGCAAGGCTGACTGCATTCATTACATACCAGTGATATACACTTTCTGAATATTATTACCGTAACTATTTTTGGATTTGATTTTGCTTAAGTTTTATTAACAGTWCGATTGTATGGCAAGGGCTAATAAGGATTCAACTTGGAAAAGCCGAATCATACTGATATCATAAATCGAAAAATCGCTTTGAGTCTCTTACAAATTTGTTAAAGTGCTGAAAATCTATGGTTCACCGAAGTTATAACTACCAAGATGTTTCCATCACAGCTGTGTAAAACCTAGACAAAAGAAAAGGAAGTGCTTATGTATTTCCATCTCAACTTCCCCCGTATAACTGTGATAATGTGAGACATTCATGATCTTTAGCCTTCCGTATGTACATGTTTTGCCCAATCTTTAGTACAAACAAATGTCTAAGAGCAAGAAATTCAGTAAATCTCCTGCCTTCTACTCTAGAACAAAGAATCTTGTAGTCGCACAGTTGCTAGTTGCTGACCAGCATCTGCAAAGCTCATGCGAAGCTTATAGCTACAGGACTAGAATGCCAGTGAAAAGTGAATACCCGGCTCGTTCCGACTTCTCTTCTCTTGCGAGCTCATCGGGCTTGCGGTTTACATGGATTGTGACATATCTACGCACCCATGCGAGTCTTCTAATTAAGTATCTTGATGTAATTGATAGTAGAGACAGACACTCATTTACTAGCTTTAACTGACCAGGCAGTGAGAAACAGTAAATGAAAGAAATTTCGAAAATTACAACTACTGATATCTTAATAGCGGTCACATCGGCTAGCCGAGATGACAAGTTGACCTAAAACATTGCTTGACGCAGAGATTCTTTCAGAATATTTCCCCTACAGCCTTTCGTCTAAAGATCAAACCATTCACTGCACCTCTCCTCAAGCGACTTCGTCCTCCCACATATCCACTGCTGGTATCGGAAAATAGAAAAGACTTTGCGACGTAGTGAGTTAATTTTTTAGCGTTATAGTCAAAGAAGAAATTTTCAAAATGTCCATCTTTGTAATCTTTCTACAACTACAAGTTGGCGAGTGTCTCCCTTATTCTTTCGTCAGTGTTTGATCTCCATGAAAGGATAAGTCCCAGGTACTTCACCTTGCTAACAGGTTGAAGGCGTAAGTCGTTGAGTGAGGTGAGAAGAATATGATTTTGCTTTCTAAAGAACTCATATAACCAAAATACATGAAAAACATACGTATTTTCTAATGGCAGACGAGATAGCTATGGGACTGAGAGCTCGACTGCGGTAGAAAGCTGAGAAGTACAGAGTCGTTATTTGTAGCACGAAGATAAAAGAGGTCCAGATAAGTGACTTTTTAAGCAACTAATATTCATGAAAGGAGTCCGAACTCGAAATATTCCTTTGACTTTGAGAAGCTATCCCCGAAGCACAGTCTCTCAGTATTCAATGTGCTAGCAGCTCAAAGCAGAATGAAAGACACAGAAAATGGAAAAAAAGCCTCTGGATAATGACGAATCTTCGCTTGCTGTTTTGAATTAGTGAATACTTACGAAATCAGGAAACTGATGACTCACAATGCGGTTTAAAGACAGAAATACAATATAATTCTATTCGATCATCTGCGTTCAAGCCCATAACTAAGGAAATCTTTTAATGATCTTACTGTTACGAAAATATTTTTATATGTGTTTTGTACTAGGATGGTCTTGGTTGGAAACATTCCAGCTGTTTTGTTTTCAGATTGTCATATCAGAAACATCAAAAGAGATATATAGGGTCTTACAAAACCCGCATAAACTAAAAAAAACAAAAATTGGAACTAAGTAATAATTTATCAAACTTACAAATCTTTAATATTTATTGTTGTAAGAAATTGTTTTCTTTATATCTTAACTGAGATCCAGGCAATTCTCATAGACTTTTTAGTTTCAGAAGTGGAAATATGAGTTCAAGCAAAAGGGTTAGAATAAACATAAGAATATGAGTAACTTCTAGTGAAACCAAGCTCTGTTCTTGTATGAATAAATTATCCATGTTTTTTTGCTGACGGAGCTTCTTAATGTAAATATCTTTTAATTCCCCAGATATCAATATGTACAATTGGGATTATTTTCAGGCGTTTAATTTCAGGTCGTCTTCTTCAAACATGTCTTCAAAAGTAAATAAGAGCACACCTTCGATTCTTTATGGCTAAGTTCGAGTTACGTTAGCGGCGGGATTGCGGAAAGTCCTCTCCCTTCAAAAGTTGATAGCTATACAATATTTCCATCATAAGTAACACTCCGCGAAAAACGAATTTTGAGTTGCAAGTACAAAATTATATAGTTTTCTCCAAAATTCCACTCAGGACTTGCCCCTGAGTACCGTAGACATACATATTTGCCTCAATTCGCAGCTCTGATGGTGAGTCTGCGAAGTCACTACTAATCATATTTTTAAGATTACCAAGAATGTAACAGAAAAGGAATGGCAATTCCATAATATGAGTCACAACCACTACCAAATGAAGAAATTTTTGAAAAGTTTTAAGAAAATATAGAAAAATTTGACCGATTCTCTGTTACGCATTTTTGCCTGATTTTTTGGTCCTTAATCCACGTAGACTGGTCTTTCTAAAACTTAGGGTACATGTTCTAGTATATACAGACAGGCGGATAGACAAACCGATGGACATGGCGTAATCGGCTTTCCTGACGTTTCCTGCTGGATCTTAATATACTTCAGTCAGGGTATATGTATAAGCACTAACCGGTTTTTAACTGAACGCAATCCTCCATGTCTCACAACAATTTTTCCAAGCGGCAATTCACTGCAGGCTACATTTTTCGCACGTGCTTCGAGTGTACCCCTGTCAGCCTAAGCGTGTACTTATGCGAACCTTTGTGTTAATAAATAGTCATGTAAGCGCATAACGGCTTTTAGCGCACACAAATATGAGTGGGGTCGTTACGGTCGTGGCATGAATGCGGTCTAGTATGTACATATATATATGTACTAATGTACAGTTATGCGTGCCTACTTATACATGTGCATGTTTATGTGTGTGGCTGAAGGGTCGTCGTGAGGGCATCGATATTGCAAAAATTTCAATCAAGCAAGCGGCAGTGTCAAGCACATATGCCCACGTGGCGAAACCCCACCAAGTGTGTTTGTGTAAGTGTATATATATATATATATATATATATATATTATATATATAAGCATGTGTATTTGTATATGTTTCTATGTCGATATGCCACGCGTTATGGTTTCACAAGTGAAAGTATTGAGTAGAAATACATTTGCAGCAGAAGTAGCTGAGTGCCGTTGAGTATACGCCACGGTGACTCGGCGCCTATGCACACACATATCATACATAGACTCACGTCTGTGTGTAAGTGCACTAACACTTGTGCGCGAATGACATTTTAATGTTGTTGACATGCAATTTAAGTCGTCTTTATGAACTGTGACGCGTCAGCACACACACACACACACGTATACGTAGATTGCTAGGCTTTCTTCTGCAATTTGTAAATACACACACAAACACGCATATGTTATGCACGTGACTTTTGCATTGTTTGCCTAGAAAATATGCAGGCTGGCATGCAAAATATAGAAAATGTTGAAAAAATGGAAGCCTTTTTGGAAGCTGTTGATGAGTTGAGCGTGGCAGCGCTGGTTTTACAGCTAAAAGCTTTCAAATTTGCGCTGCTCTTATGGATTCGAACACAATAATGTAATTGCATTTCATAATTTGTTATTGTTTTGATTTCGAATAAGCATGTGTGATATGAGGTGAATTAAAACATAAATAAGTGAGGAAGGTGTAAGTTCTGGTGTAGATAGATTATATACAGAAGAGGCTAAATTTAATAGATTGAGTGAATGTAAAAGGCTCAGAAGACCTTATATATATTCGCAGGAAAAAGTCTAATGGTGTAATATCACAAGAGGTCAATCGACAGGCACAATAAGTAAAATTATCTGCGCACAGAAGTGCACTCTCCACAAATCCATTGATTGTTGAAACAAAATGTTATCGAGATCACGTGCTTCAAGCTCTGGCATAAAATAATCGGTTATTATGGTCGATATTGATCGTTACGTTCTCACCGGTATAATTTTTGAAGAAATAGAAATCGCTGAATAAAATTTGGCGCGAAAACATAGGATCTTATTGGAATTTTCAAGAGCCCATAGAGCGAAGAGATGTCGCTTGGGAAGGTCGAGCGCCTTCAGATGTGGGAATAGTACGCTCAGTCTACACCAATTCTTTTTAAGTTCAGCATTAAAACAAATAATAATTATTAAAAACAAACTTGTAAATTTAGTTCCATTAAAATATAAAGGATTGCATTAATTTTGACATTGGTCAGGTATAATCGAGAACATATTTTGAAGCAATCTTATATTTAAATAATACTCACTGACCGACACGTTTGGCATTCAACTTTTTATACTCTCGCAACAAAGTTGCTAAAGAGAGTATTACAGTTTTGTTCACATAACGGTTGTTTGTAAGTCCTGAAACTAAAAGAGTCAGATATGGGGTTATATATACCAAAGTGATCAGGGTGACGAGTAGAGTTGAAATCCGGATGTCTGTCTGTCCGTCCGTCCGTGCAAGCTGTAACTTGAGTAAAAATTGAGATATCGTGATGAAACTTGGTACACGTATTTCTTGGCTCCATAAGAAGGTTAAGTTCGAAGATGGGGAAAATCGGCCCACTGCCATTCAAAAATGGAAGAAATCGGATAATAACCACGCCCACCTCCCATACAAAGGTTATGTTGAAAATCACTAAAAGCGCGTTAACCGACTAACATAAAACGTAAGAAACACTAAATTTTACGGAAGAAATGGCAGAAGGAAGCTGCACGCAGGCTTTTGTTTTAAATTGAAAATGGGCGTGGCGTCGCCCACTTATGGACCAAAAACCATATCTCAGGAAGTACTCAACCGATTTCAATGAAATTCGGTATATAATATTTTCTTAACATCGTTATGAGATGTACCAAATATGGGTGAAATCGGTTCACAACCACGCCTGAAATCTCGATTATCACTTTACCATGCGAGAGTATAAAATGTTCGGTGACACCCGAACTTAGCCCTTCCTTACTTGTTAGAATTATGAAAATCATTAAAAGTAATAAATGGGAATTGAGTGATATGGATCCGGTTTTATCAAGTTTCGCAAATACTGCGTACAAATAATATGTACGAGATTAATAAAATGTTCCAAGGGTTTCAGGTACCTCAAAAAAGTCTTGCGGTATGTTCGCCAGTTGGCGCTGAGGGCGCGTAGTTCTAGTTTTGTTCGTCGCATCGGGTCATGCTGAACCTTTTTGGAAAGCTCATTTCACGCGCTAACACGTGTTCGATTAACTGTCGTTCGTGAGTTATAGCGTCGCAAATATGGAGCTACTACGATAAAGGCAAAAATGCATCTCAAGCCGTCAATAAAATTTTTGCAGTTTATGAACCCAATACAGTTTCCATTTCCACCGCGCAACGATGGTTTCAACGTTTTCGTTCTGGTGTAGAGGTGTTCGAAGATGTGCCACGCTCCGGAAGGCCTGTCGTCGAAAATTGCGATAAAATCGCTGAATTGGTCGAAAGAGACCAGAGTCAAGAGCTGGGCATTATTTTTTTTTTTTTTTTATCAAAATTCAATAAAAAATACCGCAATACTTTTTTGACAACCTTTTATATGGAGTAAAATCAGAGGGATGGTTAAAACTTCTCATCTTATTTATATAAGGGTTAGGTTTCGCCTGTTTTTTCCATTTTAGGCATAAAGATACGCAAATTATTTCTTGATTTGTCTATCTATCACTAGCATGTTTATCTATCCACTCTCTTTTCTGTGAGGAGCAGTTCTTTCATGGTGTGGAACACCACCGTAATACAAAACCATGAACAATTTTCGCAGAAGCCGCAGCAAAGTAGGGTAGTTTGCTGGTCAAGTGCTCTTCTCCCTGAGGTGCAGATTCAAAGAAGTCTTTCCAATTTCGATAGTTGAAGTCTGCGATGCTTTTAATTTCATTTGTAACGAAAGGCCTCACGACCATGGTATACAGTCATTTGCTGATGTTTGGCATAATATTCCGGGATCTACCTGCCAGGCGTCTGCATACCATAAAAGCTTTATTGCCTCTGAACAATTTTATTTCCACATGCATATTCCTCCTTAAGATTGAATCTAATGGCAGACCTAGGTATTTAACTTCTTAAGACATCTCCAACTCCCTGCCACCAAGGGTTATTGTCCACAATAAGGAAGAGATGATGGTTGTATTTAAAGGATTGATGTTTAATTCTGCAGTTGCGCACCATCTCTTTGCTAGGCTCAAACCCCTTTGA
The DNA here is from genome assembly GCF_001853355.1 of Bactrocera latifrons. Classification (NCBI taxonomy): domain Eukaryota; kingdom Metazoa; phylum Arthropoda; class Insecta; order Diptera; family Tephritidae; genus Bactrocera; species Bactrocera latifrons. The sequence continues at coordinate 12,202 of NW_017535241.1, forward strand.
ACTATATTCCAGACAATATACTTTGCCTCTTGCTATTATGGCAATGTCTTTGGCGCACACTTCGAATCCTATTGTTCGTAAGCAGCTCAAAGAGTTTATTTACTTCAAGACTTCATAAAAGTAGTACAGTTGGCATCTTCTTGTAGTATCAAGACGAAGTACAGACGCTATGCATCTGTGTACTGGAGATGCCACATTCCTTTTCTTGTCGGTTACTTGTGATGAAAAGTGAATAATTTACGATAAAATAACGTCAAATATGTTTGGTGTAATCACGGTGAGCCGCCGCAAACGGTGACTAGGCCAGCATTGATGGCCAGGAAAGTTTTTAAGCTGGTTTGGTGGGTTTGGTAGAGAATCATAGACTATGAGCGCCTATGGCCACGCTTTAAATTCGCACCTCTCAACTATTCGACACTCTAAGACACTGGACACGTATTTTCCGTCTATCACAGCATGACCGATCTGATTGGTGGCTTTTTGATAGGGAGAATGAAAGGTAGCTTGATGCATTTTTCTATGCTGGATTCTAGTACTACAAATAACCATTTTTCGGGTCCCGCCGAGGTTGATCAGCGACCCATATGGGGACGTTTATCGACTCTTGTTCCAAAGATACCTTCCTTGTCCACCACCATGGCGTTAAAGTCGCTAAGCACGATTTTGACATCGTGAGGGAGGCAGCGCATCTTTGGTTACACCTTCCATCGGGGCGTAGACGGAATCACCGAAACCGGAATTGCGCTTCTTCCTACGGCCATTGTGTTAAATAGCACAAGGTCCGGCTCCTCTCAGGTCCTGTCCCGTCCATCGCACTTCTTGGACGGCGGTGATCAAAGTGATATTCTTTGCCTATTCAGAAGATACTTGGTCTAAGAACTAAAGAGTCGTGACATTTGTAAAATAATCATTACTGGCCACTTCCAAGTGAATGGCGCTCAGAGAACATTCCTTTCTTGCGTGAACTTCTACACACGGCGCCATCCTCTACTACCATTTGACACCTCTTAAATATACTACTATTCTTACTAAATAATATTTGTATATGTATGTGTGCCTATGGCTTTGCAAAATGCAAATTTTTAACAACAACAAAAACAATTTCTTTCGAGACAATGCTGTCAAAACTTCTTGAAACTTTCTCTGCGGTTGTTGGCAACACTTTGAATATGTCTTCAAGAAGAATTATAAATTCAGACAAGCACATCGAATGGTTTCAGCCACAACATCTCCTATTGAGTGACTTAGAACACAAAACAACGGTGCCAGCTGAAAATTTAACAAAGCGGCAAGAGCTTCATTTGATGAGCACGTTGTTGAACAAGTTCACGCCGCAGCCGGTGTCTTCTGCCGCAAAACCGCAACTTTTACGACAAGAAATTATCGCGGCAACATTTATGCAGCTGTTCTCACCAGTTCTAATGTTGTTGTTATTGTACGAATAGAAAATGATGCTAAAATAGACAGCATATTCTATTTGCTTAGACAACAATAGGGAGCAGCAGAAGAAGCTCCATTTACGGCTGGTAGTCTGCGAAACTTTACGAATCTGAAACTTAAATAAAATGTGTGTTTATGCCAAATGTTTGCATTGAACACGCACCTGCAGCTACTAGGCACTCACACGCACACGCTCACATCTGCACTTACTTTGCTGCAACAAACAACAAATAATAAGAGCTGAGCAAATACAAAAAGATGGAGCAAATATGAAGGAAGATGCTCGAAAATGGCGTACAAATAAAATGTCGGCAAATATGAATGAACTGTAAAAGCACACAGGTGCTTACGCACATATACATATCCATATAGCCATATACAAATAAAGTCAGGAGAGTATACTGAATACTACCAACTAATACTTTAATGTACCATATATATGTATGTGTTCAGGTGTCTCTGTGTATTTAGGACCAAAAGCATCTAGATAATGAGCTAGTAAGTAATTGTGGACAGAAAGGGTTGGAGACTTCTGCTTATTGGCCACGGGGAGGGTGCAACAAGTCCCAAAGATTTTTATAATAATATAAACTAAACGTAAGGACTTGGACGTGTAGGTCCTTATGACATTTGTTAATGTGGTATAAAGAAGCGTAAACTCGGTGTGGGGTTCAACGTGGGAATAGACCCCATCGTCAAGTCCTAGCATTTACACCGGTGCACTATAACCGAAATTGCGATTTTAGCGGCAAAAAGTCAATTTATCAAATTTAAATTTTTGCAATTATTTTGATGGTGTTCATACCCAGCATATTGATAAGAAAAAATTTAAAAAAAAATTACTGTTGGCAACCCTGTTTATGTACAAACAGCTGGTAATGTTTACAAATTTTTTAGTACGTGTTAATACAAGTGAAGCAGCAAAATTTTTATAAAATTAAAAACTGTTTTTTAATAATATATTCTTGTAACAAACTTTGTAAATATGAGTTCTATTACTCGAGGTGAGTAATTTTACTATATACGAATTTAGCTTGCTAAATGTTTTTATTTCGTACTTATTTTGGTGGTTTTTTGTATGTATTTTTTTGTGAAATTGTTAAGAGTTTTATCGTTTTTCGTGGAGTAAAACTAAAAATGTTTTGAAGTGTCATTGGAACTATTTACATGTGATTGTTTGTAGAAAACTCAAGTTTTATGTCATGGTAAAAGTGTATGCATTTGACTGCTAATGAACGAATTTTTAATACATTTGTAGAAACACTCAGGTTCAAAAATTCTGAACTATTTGAGTTTTGGTTGAGAAAYAACAGGAATGTTTCGAATTACATAAAAGGAAAGATTTCATACGAAATTGACAGTGAATTAAGTAAATTGATATGTACTAGGGCTCGGAACTTATCTAATTTTATTAAACTTAAATGGAATAAACAATCCAGAAATGAGAATGCATTTAGAAAATATAATAAGAAATGGTTGAGTGGAGAAACAATTTTTGTAATACCGAAAAAGATTAATACTATTGGGCGACCAAAACTGACGTATGATGATAGCTGCGAAAGAAATAAAAGRAGATTAGCTTCCGAATTAGCTTCCCAGCAAGGAGACAATGCGCAATTATTAGTTCATGCTGCCTCTATATCTGCCAAAAAATCCAACGCAACGGATTTGAAATTTGTCCTACAGCAAGTTGCTACATCTCCAAATCGCCCATCCAAAATTCGAGAARTTCTTAATACTAGCCATAAAGAAGTTACGCCAGTATCACCTGATGAAGCTCTAATGTTTGTGTTAGAAAACGGATTAACTAAAAAGGTGTACTCAAATATGCGGCAATTAAACATAAAACACAATTGTAGTATTTATCCGAATTATGATAAAGTTTATGAAAGCAAATTGAAATGTAGACCGGATGAAATCAAAGCGAATGAAAGCTCTGTCGAAGTGTCGTTGCAAAATTTGTTAGACCACACAGCTAAAAGAATTCTGAATATCAAGATGAAGTATTCTGTACAATGAATGTTGAAGAATCGATCCTAATTTCGAGCTACGGGTTTGATGGTTCTACCGGTTACAGCTTGTTTAAAAAAAAATTTGTGGAAAATACTTCGGAAACTTTCGATCATTCCCTTTTTGTGACATCAGTCATTCCAATAAAAATAATTTCATCAGCAGGGTATAACATTTGGGTAAACCGTATACCTCAGTCAGTACGCTTTTGTAGACCTTTAAAAGTGGAGTTTGTTAAAGAAACAAAAGAGTACATTTTAACTGAAAACCACAACATAAAGAAACAGTTTGAGGAGTTGAAACCACTACAATACACGCTAAGTTATGGGAAAAAAATTAAAGTAAAATATAATTTATATATGACATTAATAGATGGGAAAGTCTTAAATGTGTTGACAGAAACTAAAAGTGCACAGCAGTGTCCCATCTGTCATGCCGGTCCAAAGGAATTTCGAACTATAAGAAACTTTGATTCTCCTTATTTTGAACCGAAGACCGACGCTTTGAAATATGGATTAAGCCCTTGCAACAACAACGATGGCAACACAGCTAGAAGAGCATTTCTCGCACGGACCTTTTAGCATCTATAACTGGTATAAATATTGATTTTTTGAAACACTTACACATAATCTTAATTGCTCTCTCCTCTGAATTTGAAATTGATGCTCAAAGGTTTCGTGATTATTGCATTAAAACCAGTGAAATATTTTTCCAAAACTACGAATGGTACTCTATGTCTGCCACAATACACAAAATATTAGTGCATTCGTCACAAATAATTGAGGCTTCAGTAGTACCCGTAGGTGTCCAGAAAATGCATCTGAGGCGCGAAGCAAATTTTATAAAAAAGATCGAACTGGTCACGCTCGAAAGGATTCAAAAGTGCACAACATACTTGACATGTATCATAGAGCTATGTATAGCTCTGACCCATATATTTCAAGGTTATATTTGCAAGAACGTACAAATAGTTCAAAAAAACTTCCTTTTCCCTGAGAAGTCATTGATCTTTTTAAAATGCCTGAATAGCCACCAGAATTATTATTACCTTCAACATCTCAAGAAGCCTCCAGCTGCAATTATAGTTATGATTCCGATGTAAGCTTAGAGTCGATAAATAATTATTCATTGGAATTAGAAGCGGCTGAAAACGAAGATTAAGATTAATCCATAAGCATTTACAACTTCTTTAAAATTATAAATTTATGAATTAAAAAAAATTAATTTCTTGGTAGCATTCAATATTTTTTTAATAGTGGGCTCGGGCCGCCCAATTTTTCTAAAGCTTTTTTTGTCAGAAGAAGTCCGTTTTCAAAATTTGATGAAGCCAGCGTTTTGGTAAGTATTTTTGGCGACAATTTGGGTTCTGGATATAGGAAAAAGTGGGCGTGGACCGTTCAATTTTTTCTCAAGTTGCTTTTTTGTAGCAAGAAGTACGTTTTGCCACTACTTTGAAAAAAGGGGGCGTGGCCAGCCCATTTTGTTCTCAAATCAATTTTTTTATCATTAGAGTCTACACACCAAATTTGGTGAAGCTAGCTTGCCAGGAAGTATTTTTTGCCGCTAAAATCCCAATTTCGGCCATAGAGCGGTGGATGATTCTTGCTGCAATCCATATCAAAGAGAAGCTCTTCAACATATCGCTGATATGCTCCGATGGTAGAGATGTGACCAAACAAACACAAGGAAGATTCGACGTCGAAAAGCTACAATCGCAACAGACAGCCAAACGATTTTCTACTCGTTTTGCAATCCTGCTCTTTGAGAGCACTCTCCAGCATAAGGGAACTGTGGGTTGGCAATTTAAGCTTTTAACTTACAGCTTCAAATGAAACCATTGGTTTTCGGAAAAGGCAAGAGAACAGCGAAACTAAGATTATGAAGGAAACACTTCTCCAACCTGCTTAATGGCAGTGAAAGCATAACGCCAGATGAAGGCGAACCCGATTCCCCAATCGATGACGATGGAGCAGACGTTCCATTGCCCGAACATGAAGAATAACAATTACCCGTCAGGAGAAAAACAAAGCCGAGCTATTTACAAGCCGAGCTAACACAGTGCCTGTGAGCTATGCCATCTCTCAACTCAAAATTGGTCTAAGTTGGACCCTAAATTTTTAAGTCTCTTAAAGAAGATCTTTTTCTGGTAATAATAATATGTGATGAGATTAGGTTAGGTCCCAGGATTGATCCAAAAACCCATGAATCTCAATAAGGCAAATAATCAAACTTTGTGTTACCCATACATTTCATAGATCGACGGAGCATTTTGAGTTTACTACAACAGGCTGTTAATATCAAAACCCATCACTTTGGTAGGTTCGCCAAATGGCAATTGGAGGAAAAAGTGAAAAGATGACACCAACTCGCCTTCCTCCATACAGCTTTGACAACAAGTTTTCAAAAATATTTAGCACTGCCGCTTGAAGATCTATTGGACATTTTTCAGCTAAAAGACTTATATCTAGATCTTTAACGGTTCATCTAGGGCTTGACGGAACTCACAGTCCCAAAATTTCCAGTTGTTGATCCGAACTTATTGAGCTCACTAAGATCCTTAGTTCCAGCGCTGGTATGCAAGAGCACAAGGGATAGTCGACTTGCTTCCAATCGCATTTTCCGACGTTTCTGCTGTAACCAAGCAGCAACACACGTCTAATATGTAAGAAGCATGAATGTTACTTCCAATGAGGTCATGCACTCCTTGAATAGTTTTGCCACAGACTGCGATCTCCAATCCAGACAGTTGCTCGCCTACCGGAGTGAATGCACACATCAACTAAGTCGCTGATAGATTTGAAACAAAAACAGAATTGTGCCTTACTCAACCCAATATATTTTTTTAAAGTCCAAACGATGCAAAACCGTTAGTTTAGGAAAACCATATCCACAAAGCTTACAAAATTGGATTGTGAAAAATCTTCCTTCCGTCTTTTAGTTTTTTGAATTTCGCGATTATGTACAAAGCGTTTCAGAACTCGTATCTGGCAATATTATACATTTTTGAAAGTCCTTGACATAACCTACAAAACGACGCTAAGCAAGTTTTTTTTTTTTTTTTTTTTGATATTGCGTTCAACAGCTATAGATATATTTTTGAAGTATTCCTTCGTTAAAGCCAAATCCGCTAGTGAAATGTTTTGTGAGATTATTGGTGTTTTGGGTGATTGCTAAAGACTTGTCACGACGAATATCGATCAAATCATGGAAAGAATCGAGTTAGTCCGAATCAACGCCTACGATAAGCTGCTGAAACGAAACGAACTCGACCCATTTTCGAAACGCAAGGTGACTGGCGACGAAAAATGCATCACATACAACAATATCAGGCGAAAATAGTCGTGGTCGAAAGCCGGTGAATCGTCTTAAAGAGCGGCCAAACCGGGTTTAACGGCCAGGAAGGTTTTGCTGTGTATTTGTTGAGATTGGAAGGGAATCATCCACTATCAACTGCTCCCATATGGCCAGACCCTTAATACTACCATCTACTGCGAACAACTGGACCACTTGACGCAGGCATGGTATAGTGTTCCACCAGGATAAGTCAAGGCCACACACTTCGTTGATAACTCGTTATAAGCTACGGGAGCTCGGATGGGCGGTTTTATTGCACCCAACATATAGCCCGGCCATACCACCATGTCCTTGGCGAACACCCTTGTTGGTGTAAAGTTGAACTCAAAAGAGGCTTGTGAAAGGTGGATGTTCGAGTTCTTCGCAAATAAGGAGGGGGGTATACGAAGCTGCCGTCTAAATTCGATCACTTTTTATAAAGCATTGCATAAAGAAGAAAAACGGACATATCCAAATTTTGAAAACCGAAGTGATCGCGTTACTGGAGTAGCTGAAAAGTATTTTCTTAGTCTTTCGGTAAAAATGATCTAAAATCTACCAAAAAATTTGCTTAATTTTCTTCAAATAATGCAGCTTGCAAGGATTCATCCATCGTTTCTACATTTGTAAAAACATTCTATTCAGCTCTTATTTTCTTCTTTGAGCTTCATATATACTCATATACATAGCGCAAGATATAAAACCGTGGAAGACTGTCAATTGTCGTCAAAAATTATTTATATAAATTATTTATATATAAACTTACTTAAAATGGTTAATAAGCTGAGAAAAGAAAGCAAGCTAGCAATGGAAATATTTTCGAAGAGAGTTGCCACTTATTTAAAAATTATAATTTATTTAAACGATTCAAATAATTGAATTATGGCATAAGAGTCTCAAAGTCCCCAAAGTCCCAAAGAAGTTAAAACAAATAAATATTTTTGAAAAGCGTTGCCACCTCTTCCAATATTATAATACAATAAATGTGTTATAAAATTTCAATTAATAGTTTGGGTGAAGCTATGAAACTAAAAAGATTAATAAAGACTATTCTATTTCGAAATATTTTCGAGATGGTTGCCACGTGCCTAAACTAAAATTTTAAAGCAATAATAATTATAAGCTAAATTAATTATTGCAATTTTGTACTAATTTATGGAAAGCAAAGAGTTTATACTTGAAAAACTCTTTGAGGAGTGTTGCCATATTTTTCAAAATTTTAATTAATATAAATTAGTAAGATAAGTGAGTTAAAGATAAAGTTAAGTGAATTTTTGCATTATGGTTCTCAGACCAAAGAAATTTAATTTTTCTAAAAAGGGTTGCCAGATTTGCGAAATATGAATTGGAAACTAAAGAGCTTCAAGTAGGTTGCTATTTGGACGTATTATCGAGACGTTTGCCAAATGTTAAAATTCAATTTTAAAACATAGTTGCCTCTTATTTAAAATAACTAAAAAATAACTTTAACACTTTTATTTTTCTATTAACTTGTGTTTAAAGATTAATACATATTCAATATTTACAAACAAGTTGATAAAAATAATTATTTCTATCAATAATTCAACTACTCTATGCTCAACTTTGCCTAGCAAAATCTACCAAATTACTTTCCGCTGCCTATTAAGACGCAATTTCCGTTTGGTTCTTACCAACAACGGCAAATAAGTTTGAGATCAAAGCGCCAACATCCTTTTGCATTGTGATATGTGTGTGTGCGATGAATTTGGGTTAATAATCCGCATTTTAGTTAATAGAAAAGCTATACACAAGGGAAATTAAGTAGATAATAGTAAGAGATTTTGATCGAAACCGATTTAAGTGCGAAACGAGCACTGCATACTGACATGTGTGGGAAGTGTATGTGTACAAGTATTTGTGCGTAAAAACTAAAGCGATTATGTAAAGATTTAAGCTTTCTTTAACACTTTGGGAGGTTGGTACTGCAGATGGGTGAAAGCGGACCGCGCTTACGCCCACAATAAGAACACAATAATAATGGCTCAGAAGTGCAGCATGTATGTAGCGGTGTAAGAATTCAATAATACACGTGTAACCGTTCACTTTTAAGTAGAATTCTATACCGTAGTAACTATTCGATCTAATTTCGCCCATTAAAATCGAACTTCGATCATTTCAATAAAACTAATTCTAAAGTATATCTGCAAATCATTTCTTCTTACTATATATAAATCGAGCTCCAATGAAAATGTCGAAATAGGACTTTTAAGACTATTTTTACAAATAGTGCCCTCAAGATGTGACACCTGTCATCTCAAAATTAACAAAGAATACAGAGATAATGCTTTCCTGATAATAACTTGCTCAAAAATGGGCGGAAAGTATTGAGCAATAATAATAAAAAAAATAAAAAATAAAAAATAAGCTCGAACTTTCGGTTGGCTTTATCAGTCTACGTCTGAAATATTTTTATGTGGATTAAAGAGCGTCTTTTCCGGATCAAAAGCATGTAAAGTATGAGATCCTAGGTGTTTTGGACTTGAACTGACAATGGTGGAACATTCGAAAACGAAGTGTTGCGATGACTATATCTCCTTTTCTTCCAAACAGCTGATGCAACTGGCGCTCGGTAAAATATTTAATATTACCACATGAATACCTATGGGACAGTATTCAGTTTGAACTCTTGAGATCATTGAAATGTTGGCTTTGCTGAGAGCAAACAGTACACAGAATCTCTTATAACTTCCGTTTGACCAGAAGGACCTTGCATCTGTACAGCTGTTAGTAGTTGACCAACGCAAGCTGAATTGAAGTATTGAATCACGAGAATGACACTCCCACCCGTTCCCATTCCGTACCTGTTCTAGCAAGCTCATCAGGTTCACAATTTATTTGTAGTTCAGGTGTGACCAGGTATCCAAACCTATCTAGTAGTAGTAAGTAGATGCTAGAGGTAAGAAGTCTAGACATTCCTTTAGTAGTTTTGAGCGCTCAGAAGTGCCGATCGTTCATCAGGGCACTTTTGACATTGTGAAGACCATGGCGACACAAGACCCAGACTCTTTCCTACGGTCCTTAACCAATAGTCGTCGGTCATTCCTATCAACTTGCTGCGTCTTTTCTATCCCTATAGTGATTAGCCGGATTCACTCTGGATTCCACACTCCCCGGCATAGATGTGGGTGTCGAAACAAGCTCTGTAGACTACCATAAGACGAAAGCAGTGGCGATATTAATCAAACAGCCATTTCTGCGGAGTGTCAGAATATATATAGAAAATGGAGAAATGGTAAGGATATAATTATAAACGTAAAACCAATCATTAAGTCTATTCATCCTTAATTATTTCCACGATGTTAAACGCCTACGAGTTGCTGTTGCACTTACAGATTGTAGAGGTACGCAGAGCACCAGAATCAGCTGAATATTGTTAATTTTTATTACGCGTTTCTTTTTCGCGTCTCTCTCAATTATCCGATTATTGACGTATTTATTCTAGACTGACTTCACTCGTAGTCAAAAGATTTGTGATGACTTAATCCAAGTTGGCACCTCAAGCCCCTTTCATACTTCTAGCACCGGTTTTGAAATACCTTCACTTGATATTGCGTCTATGTATAATAATTTAGAACTTATATATATAGTGTCCGATCGCTGTTACTTACTGTTACTTACGGCTTACTCTTTTTTTGCACAAAAGTTCTGGCAAATCTTCATTTGCTTAAATTTCACTCATTACACGTGAATTGTTGTTATTGCCACTTAACGACCCCAATTTTTCACTTCTTCCACACCGTTTTGACTTTGCATTACACTTTCTACGCTTTTTCGCACATAAACATTGTCAGTGACACTGAGTTGTTGTTGTTGTAGTCTCGTTTAATATTATTTCTTATACTTATTTTTTTCCTCCACTTTTGTTCTTTTACAAGTCCACCGAGTGTTGAATGGCGCAAATCGCCATTGTGCTGCCTGTGTGACGACCCAACGCAATCATTTACCCAAGCAATTTCGGTCGTCGGCAATTTAATCGTCGCGCACGCCTTCACTCTCGCCCTCGCCCTCGCTCTCACCCTCATACCTTTAATCTAACCTAACTTTAGCGCCGCCACAAATGACCTGCTCACCTGTCCTTAGCTGTCGCGCTTTAATCGGAATATCATAACAATTTACCCAAATGCGCGCATAAAAATTAAATTGACAATGTGGCGAGTTTGGCGACTAAGGGACTACACGCCTCAGCCATACTTAGACGACAGTCAAAAACCAGAACTCATCCCTAACCTGAAAGCACTCGAACTTAACCCCAAACTCAAACCAAGCGCCTTAAATGTATCAACTGGCGTCGCGTCGTTGAATGAAGGCAATGGTTGTCGCTTGTGCCGCGTGTGACTGCAGAACCCAATTGTGAGAGAATGGCAACTGCATGACAAGGAGTAAGTCCCGACAAGCGCCACTTTGCTATTCATGAGCTTACAACTATCATATAGACAAGCGTTGGTGTAGCAGTTTGGCCGAAACCGGCTGTCAACATGGCTGACGCGTCTGCAGCCAACCGAAGTCTTCCAAACTAACAACACCAAAGCGGGTGGGGTGGGATAAAATAAAAACGTGAAGACTGCCGTTGCAAGAAGGGCGCTGCAAAGGATTGTGAATTCCTAAGGTGATTGGATGAGTTGATTTGTATGAACTGCTCGCTGCGCCGGAAAAGTTAGCACAATTCAGTTAAGGTAAAATTGGGATGAGCCGCAGACACCCGGATGAATTGAGTGGGTGCAATTGTGGTTCTGCCGGTACGTGGTGACTGCCGTTGATAACGGTGCGCTTGTCGCACTTGTAGCATTGACGTCCAGCCGCCGTAAAATGTATCAACATTAGCAGCCGGAATTGAATTTATTGCTAGTACGTGACTTTTCAGCCAATATGGACGGACGTAAATAAATCGATTTTGGCAAACTGGCAGGCAATTGCAAATATTCGCATGTTCGTATGATTTTGTACTTAGGTCTATCATGTAGTCGTGTTTTGTGTGTGCAGAGATTTCAAAAGTTCCGCTTAAAGAGAGCTTTGATAACGGTGTATTTGTGAATCAAATACGGAAACAGCAATTGGCAATCAGCTAACCTCGTCGTCGCCACTAAGGTTACTTTGAGTAATGTTTCTTTGAAAAATTTGTCCATGGTTCATAGAACCAATAATTGGGATTATTATTTTAGATCGTCTTATTTTCGTTCTTCCTCTATTCCATAGTCAAGCTCTGTTCGCTAGATCCACTAATCGTAGAGGGGATTACTTTTTCTTCTCTATTAGTATAGTCACCGCATACGCGGTTATAGCCGAGTTTATAACAGTCCGACTTTCGTTCTTCTTTTTCGCTATTTGGCACAAATTGAAGAATACAAGTGTAACCATATTTTTCTCCACCTGGTCTTTCCTACGGAGTGGTGGTCTTTCTCTTCCTCTGCTTCCACCGACTGATACTGAATCGAAAACCTTCAATTCTGGAGTGTTCTCTTCTCTCCGGACACCATGACCTAACCAGCGTAGCCGCTATGAAAGCTCTCTAAGTGTAATTAACTTGGGAGTGGTCCGAAACGATTCATTTCCATGTGATTCAAGCAGCTCACGACTTCCGGTCTTAAACCTAGTATTCTCCGGGTAGTCAAAAACATTAATTTGAATGCGAGCTAAAGTGAGGACAGCCTCGAACCAGAAGTTATTATTAGAGGTTACTATTTGCTTCGTATCAGGGGTGACCCGAAAATTCTATACTGAAGCATGTTTTCCTATTATTTTATTGCATGTTGTTGTAGTTCAAAGAACAAAGCCATGATTGTCAAATCTAGGCGATTACGATGCAGTGTCCAGTTAGTTTCGGGCGAGCTACTTCGAGCCAGATGGTGCCAGGGCAAGCTAACTTGTCAGTACTTTGGTCCAAGTTGCGTTTTCAAAGCACTTCCCTACTTACAACAATGATTTTGAAATAATTTGGGTTTGATTCTCGCATCCAAGGTAAACGCACGAAGCTATGAATACTTGCTATTTGTGATTCCCGAAACTCTTAGAAATGTAACAGCAGACTCTTATAGACCGACGACGAGCTTCGAGGCCACCTCAAATTTGTTAAGTCGGCTAAATGTCTTTCCGAGTAACTTCGCCGCAAACGTGTCTAACAGGATAACCTCAGACTTTGGTGCAGAATATCTACTGTTACTTTGATGGCAGTCATCTCCGCTTGAAAAGCACTGTAGGCATACCTGAAACTAGAGTTGATGTAGAGACCCCACGTATCTATCTCAAGTATTTGAACATAGAATAAGTTATCCGGTTAGAATTCCTCTTTAAAGTGGTCCAAGTCATTAAAAGCAGTGTAGTGGAGAATTTCGGAACGTCCTTGCTTATAGCACCACATATACCCAGCTTCCCAGAGTTTTACAGCTCACTTGATATTACTTCCATAGAATTTTTATTGAACCGAGCTTGGTAGCGTTGGTGCGAGTATCGGAGGATTGTGCTCCATTAGCATCTTCTTTTTATGCGGACCACTTATACAATCTAAAGTACCACCTGCATTTGAAAATTGTCTTCTCTTCTCGTTTCTTCACTTCTTTTTGAAGCAGCATCTCCCAGTCAGTCCAGTAATCATTTATCCGAGACTATACCAAACATCATTCAATTATTTGTTGTTGCTCCACTTTGCATAGAAGCATAAAAACTATTTAACGCGCTTTTCGACTGTTGCTGCAAAATATTTCACGCTTTTTAATGCGTTCTTTTATCAAGAAACGCGCAAATAGTTCACGAACGTGCTAAAGAGCGCTGCGTGCAAGTTTTATCGGCGGGAAATGAAGAGAAAAAAGCAGAAAAGTGCAAAAATACTTGCTTTTGTTTTTACTTCGCCTTCGACATTGTTAAAAATGTTGCAATGTTTTTGTTGTTGCATTTTGATTGTAGATTGTTAGAATATTTGCTCTCTCTCATATTCTTGTTCTTTTTATATCCTTAACAGGGTACGAACTAGTCCCTCAGTGTTTGAGATATTGATATGCAATTTTGTATTGGTCCTTTTCTCTGCAAGAAGCTTTTAATTTGTCGGAAACGCCGATATTGGACAACTAAAGCATATAATAGCATATAATATAATATAATATCAAAAACTTGATATCTGATGAAATTATTCAGGTCGGATCACTATAGCATATTGCTGTTATGGAGAAGGTAAATAGATAAGGACTCACCGTGACCTTAGGTCTATTCTGTCATCTCCTAAGTTACAACGACCCACCTATCCTCAGCATATTGATATATTTCAATATACTGCTAAGTGCTAGTAAGGGTATATGAACCCTATTTGAAAACATGGATCGAAGAGCCTTAATTCTGCTTCTGCAGACTGCTATGGAGGCCATTAATTCTGATATTTCAGGCTCCTTGTTTGAGATTGATTACGGATATTACTTCGTGGGAGCGACAAGACATTTTACGTCTTCCCTATAAGCTTGCCGCTTCGCGAACAGCTTGCACTTATCAGAGTACTAACGTATAAGTGTAGTCGAATTTATACCGTTAAACTAGACTAGTTTAGAAAACGAGAATAATGGAAAAACACGTGTTAAGGGTCCGCTATGGACACCAAAATATGGACTGACGTCAATTTGAAAGTTCTATAGATGGACTCTAAAGCATGAAACGCTTAATATTTAGGTCAGGTAGGAATTAAGGTTCTCATGATGTCTAGTTATTCACGTAATGTCAGGTATAAGTCTCTGATTGGGTTTGCAATCGTTGCTGTTGAAGAGTATTTTGCAGACCTCTGAATTCTCATTTAAGGTACGAGATCCTTAGATTGTAGGATCGTTTGAGCAAATGTATTAATGTTCAGGGAAATTATTCTGAATAATAAAGCGTATTTTGAATCATAAAATTGTGTTTTTCCAATCAAAGGACAAAACTTAATGAACAACCTGGTATATGGACCACATTTATTGGTCTGGCATACGCTTTTATGTCTGTTGACTGTATCCATACTAGAGCTGCATATAGTATTATAGAAGTCTTCGTTTTGTGATTACAAGTCGACGGCTGAAGCGTATACAGCCTCTATTGGTCATCATTTTTGATAAGGCATTGTAAATTATTCCGCACCTGTGAATGGTATTATAGCTTTGGTGAAGCCGAAGTTGATATTTCTTTTTATCTTTGTTCATTTTCATTTTGTTTTGTGCATTTGAGTGCAAACGTTTTTGCGCTTTTTAGCTATTCATATTGAAGAGAATGAGTGGAAAATAAAATAAAGCAGCGACAAATTATGAAAGGGGTGATAAGTGACGTGGAAAACTAAAGAGAATGCAAGGAATAATAAAAGCAGACGCTGCGAAGACTTTGCTCGAGAGTTTTTTGTTGCTGCTTTTGCACTAAAAAGTTCGCGCTTCATGCCAGTATCTCATAGTGCAAGCTTGGCATTTGTGTATGTTTTTTATATTTTCCCTTTGTATTTCTATATTCTTCATTTTCTTATATTTTTTATTTTTTAAATTTTTTCTTTGTGTTTTCTTTCTTTTTGCATTCCCATCATGCTTGCATGTAAGTTGCTCACTGTCCACTCAGTAACATTGACCCTCCACAGTGCACGTCACTGTTGGCGCCACAACGTAACCTATGCTTGAATGGGCAATCAAGCATTTATACCAAAAAATTTGTTCGGTTCAAGTGTCTTTTGCTTTGCATTCAAATTTCCATAAATATTTTTATTGTCACAATGGTGCTTCAGACAGCTTGAATGGAATGGACTAGAGTGGTAAATATAAAGCGCGTATATGTGGAATAGTACATATGCATATATACTAGGGCGGTTCGATATAAAAATGCTTAACTAAAAATAAACTTAAATTTATGGAAGGAAGACGATTTATTTCTACACAAAATATCCTAAAGCGCTTGTCTTCTTTATATTGGATTGCGCAAAAACTGGATCTCTTTGTGCTCCGGTGTTCTAGCAAGGGATCTTTGGATTCACGTCGACAACTAACTCATGTCTGGTAAAACTAAAAATGTTGTAGGATGCAAGCTGTCCAAGGTGTATGGAGTGAGGTGAGGTAAAAATATTCAGAGACTTTCTGTGCTGTTGTGCTGCTTCTGTAAGATTAAGGTTCACACGTATGAGCTTTTATCCTTTCGGCGAACCTTGTGAACTAACCAGAATTAATATCAGCCGTCTCAACCAATTTGAGACAGACTCAAAGAGTTTGGTTTGTACCACGAGATCGAACTAGTCTAAAGTACTAACCTCCTTTTAACTCGATATATTTGACCCAGCAATGACTCGCCTAAAAATATATTTCCTCATTATCTAAAATGACTCAAAATATGTGGTCGGAGCGAAAGTTTAGAAAAATGAAGTCGCTTGAGCCCAAATCTGAAGAAAATGCTAGATAGAGCAACACTTCGTAGCTTTATTCGATAAGTTTGGCCTAAATGAACGCATATTAGTGAGCTGGTGTTTTTTTGTGGTGAGAAAACACTTTTTCCTTGTCAAAAATTCACCAACAAATCAGCATCACAGTGACCCGTGACCAATTTGTCATAAATAAGGTGGTCTATAAAAATTATCCCTAGCAAACCTGATAAACTTGTGGCCATTCATTTTCTGGTTCGTACCATCCGACAGTGTGCAACTACTTATTTCGAAGAAACTTCGCCTAATGAAGTCCATTGATCCGTAGCCTTAAGTAAGTACCAAAGTATAAACAGCTGGATTGTTTTCGTCCATTCGGACATAGCCGAGGTCTCTGAGTTCGCTTAACCATGTCAACATCGTCGTATATCTCGTACAGCTCATCGCTCAGACAACTGCGGTATGCCAATGCACAAAGCACCATAAATTTTTCACAGAATGTTTCTCTCGAAAGCTCGTAACGCCGACCTATCAGATGCTATCATCGTCCATGCCTCTACACCATATAGCAGGACTGGGATGACCCGTGACTTGTTGAATTTGGTCTTTGTTCGTCAAGAGAGAACTTTACTTCTCAATTGACTACTCAGTCCGAGGTAGCATATCTTTGTAAGATTGATTAGGCGTTAGATTTGAAGGTTCACGTTGTTGTTGGTGTTAATGCTGGTTCCAAGATAGACGAAATTATCTCATGACTATCTGCGGCGCTGTGGGAGTCAAGTAGCAAGTAAACGACTGTTTGTTCGATGACAGGAGATATTTTTTTTTTTTTTTTGGCCTCGTTCACTACCAGTCCCATTTGCCGCGCTTCTTTGTTCAAACTGAGATCACGCTTCACAAAATGGTGGTCATCCGCTCTCCGATCGGTAGGATAGTTTGCAACTACTTCACAGCACTTTCATCGGTGATGCCCACTGTTTTGACTATTTCTTAGTCTTCCGTGTAGCAGGGATCTATTTATGCTTCATTTGCAGTCACAAAATGTTCCAGAAATTCCTTCAGATTGCGCTGTCATGCAGGTTATCAGGTCGAGAACTATCAAATGGGCAACACTTCCAGATTTATATGTCTATATGCTACAATTTTCATAACAGGCAACACGTTGGTCCAACTGGTAGCAAAGAAATTATCCTACTTTATAAATTTCTTCACTAAGAGCCAGTGACAGCTAAAGTAGCGCCATTTTTAATACTACAATTGACGCATTATGGGAAATTACAACAAAAAGAAAAAAAGAGAAAAGGAAGAAAGAAGACGCATTCAAAGTGCACCACAAAAAGCTGCCAAGCTCTTGAACTTAAAAGTACTGACACTGTTAATGCTGGTATTCCCAGCAATGGCCATGATTGCCCTAACGGTATTAAGAGCTATGAGAGTGACAGCACTGAAGTGCTGATGAAACACCGGAAGCAGCAGATGCGGAACGGAAAAGCGAAATATATGAAGCCTGTAACACGCTCGTAGATATATCGGTATGAGTAGAGGGTACACATAATATCTGTAGTTCAAAGTATGACCTAATATAAAAGTGTAAACCAAGGTGGCACACAAATATTTCTATGTTTAAAAATATGGTTATATTTAATACCTTTAAAGGAGCGTGGGGGTCATATTAATAGAAACAGAAATAAAGAAGGCTTGCACTGATTTACTGCTTTCAAGATGGAAATTCGTTACCAAAATATACGTTCCTAACTCTACAATGGAGATAAAGCAGTTCAAAGGTTGGCATATACATTAAAAGTGGTTGTCCTTTCGTAGTTCCAACCAATTGAGCCATAGAAACTGTTTATCAACGAATTTACAGAAATCCTCCTAGAAACCCGAAAAATATGCCAAGGTAAATTAATATACTAGTAGAATAGATCAATACCCAAGCTTAATTGCAATAATCTCCACATGAAAGCTTACCAACGGGCTTGTGACCCCGCATGTTCAGTACATTAGGCTACAGAGATATTATTCAGTAGTACTCGGTCAACGATCATTCTACGAACAACTCAAAAAATTCTATAACTATCAAGGGTTCTACACGATCACCATATAACTGCTGCAATAATTTGGGGGAGCGTCTCCCCTAGAGGCTCTTCACTTCTGTATAAAATGGATTTAAACTGAAGCAAAAGTGCACTAGCAGGACGTTTTAGAAGTCGTGGTAAAACAACCAACACTCTTCGATGAAGAGCATTAGAACTTCCAGCAAGACTGTGCTTCAGCACACAAGAAGAATACCTTTCAGCAGTTGCTTGAAAACAATATTGCTAGTTTTATAGCTGCAAAGAGTTAGAGAACATGATCTGTCGAATATTTTTTAGTTCAAGCAGCGAAAAAAAAAAAAAAAAAAAAATTTGCGTGCTGAGCCGAGTTGACAGGCTATAAGGTGTATGCGGTGTCTACGCCAATAAGGAAGCGTCGCCAATGTCAGTAGAAACCAAGCGTGCTGCTTGTGTTCAGTGGCCGATAACCATTTAGAATAAAATTTTATATATCTTTATTAAAAAATGTGTTATGGTTTCGTTTTTATAGCGACCAGAATTTGTAATATGATTTATGGCAGGGTTAAGTGGGTGGAAGAAAAACTTCGAAAATCTCTGATGCCTTTTTTTAGACGCTGAATAATCCATGTGCATCCTTACAATACTCAATAAATTACTAAGTTCGGGAACCTATGACGTTTTTGTTCTGATCAAAATTGACCCGGACTGTTCCATATAAACTGCGCTCAAAAGGGATCGACCCTACAGGCATACATTCAATACTATTGATGTCGATTGACATGGTTATATAAATTAGGGAGCCTATTCTGCAGTCGATAACAAAGACTTCGATTAAAAATTTTGTCAGTCTGAGTTAAATCTGATCCCAAAAGTTCTTTAATGCAACTTTAATAGTGATGCCTTAACTTTAACTCATTAAAATTTGACTGTTGCCAAAAAGTGTTATGGTGTGAGAACTTCGACAGTGGAGATCTGCTTTATCTCATTAATTTTATGGTACTAATCCAAGAAAATATAAGCCAGGACCCCAAAATAAGGTTAGGTTAGATTAAGCTGGTAAGCCAATAAGCCACGCAGTTTTCGTCCTTTGCGATACCAGATTGGGTTTACCACTTATTTACTATCTACATTTACCACCGCTGCCCTGCTTCCCAGACCGAAATGCGATACGAGGGTACTGCCTTGATGGCTGCTTGGCTAATTACGAGAATGTTGACACTGGAATTACCTGCAGATGTATTAGAGGCCAGCTCCATTACTTTCGCAATAGCAAAAGCTTCGTCTTGAAATATACTGCAGTGGTCCTGCTACTTAAACGGTTGCCTTTTGCCTAATTCTGGACAGTTTATGCTGCCCGAACTCCATCATCAAATTTCGAGCTCTCCGTATGGATGTTTAGAGTGTTGCGCGTAGCTAACATACCTTTACTATCAGCTATTTTTCCATATGTTTATTTTGAACCTTCCTTCCCTATTAAAAAGTGGGATCATGTAGTCGGTGTTTTCCCAAGCGCCATTACTCATATACAAAATTCTCCTGCAGCCAGTAGTCGTGCCAGCGATTTTGCTGCACAGTTTTCAGTGGCGAGGTCTATTGGTGCATGTTTAGTCAATTTCAAGAGATTAAGAAGAGGTTGATATAAATATTTCTACTCTCTGAGCTAACCAAGCTTACATGGCATACACTGAACTTCTGTTCGATCTGGTCTTCTAAAACTCTATGTATACAAGTGGGTTATTGACTAAGCGAATGTCTTCAAACGGACCTTTACACATTTTTTCTCGTGTCAATGCCAAGCAATATTTTACCCATTCATGCTCCTAATTATAAGCCCACCATCGTAAATATGATAAGCGAAACTCTGCCCAGACAAAGAGTAAACGTTGATGCGTTAAGATGTGCTGATCGGCAAGTGGAAAGCTTTTAAATTAACGAGATTATTATGCCATTACAAAATGTACATTAGTGGTAAGTTAAAGGTTAAAAGCCCATCGACTTCGGTTGGTAAAATGGCGTTCGTTAATATTTTATAATATTTTCCTTTCTAACTGGCGGTTGGGTTGTGGCTAGTGCATTACTGTGGCTTAGGCAATCTCATTTGTGGCATACGAACACATTTTAGATATTATAGACCTTTTAGACGATTTGTGGTTAAAAGAAATTTTGTGGCTGCCATTTATTGTAGTTATTAATGCTTATCGAATTATTTTAAATTATTTTTTATGGTAAAAGGTTCCTCAATATACTAGTTCAGCTTTTTAGTGATTTCAATTCAATTAGTTGAGTGTTCACCAATGCAGTAATTTGTTTTTTAAGATTACTGAAATGATATTACCCGCGTCAAAAAGCATTTCATAAATCAATAGGTAGGAAGGGTATGCTCACCTTCACGCCGGTTGAAATGAAAAATACGTCTACACATTAACAATAAGAGTTATATTTATATTTAGTGGCTTGTTCCAAGAGTTATTAGTTTAATAATAAGTAAAAAATGAGATTGCAATGTTGAAAATTGGATAAAAAACTCCTAATTGTCTCAGTCATAACTAAATTAAAGAATGTTTATAATTTTTTCGACAAAATAATATAGTTAATATCGTGACCGCGCTTTCACGCATCTGATTTGTAAGCTTTTTATTCAAGTTTTCACGGTAGTAACATTCTTTCTCAAACAACCGTTTATACGAAATACAATGTATTGACTATGTACGAAGTAAAGAGGACTTCCAATAATGGTGGCAAAAGGAAATGGTATATAGAAGTACAAAAACAATTTACAATGGAAGATGTGTGCGTTTACAAAACGATAAATCGACATTCCCTACATTTTTAAAGAAAAATCTCCAAATTTGATCAGGAATGTTTATTGTCATTTAACAGACCATTATTCGGCATTTAGTTTTTTTGAGAATTATCGCTTAAAAATGTTAGCCGTGGCTACGTCTCCAATTTTTAATGACTCGTATTAGCATTTCGTCTGGTAACTGGCAAAGGACACGCATGATGTTTTTCTCCAAGATTTCAAACGTGCCGGGATTGTCAGGAAAAGGTCTATCGGTRTGATATCACATGATCTTGGTGGCCAAACGACCGATCCAAAACCTGATATTATCGGTTCATCGAAGTGTTCTCTCAATAAATCCATTGATTGATGCGATATGCATGAAGTGACGCCATCTTGTTGAAGTTAAACCTCGCCGAGATCACGAGCTTCAAATTCAGGCATCAAATAGTTGGTTATCATCTCTCTTTGACGGTCGCCATTGACGGTTACGTTCTCATCGACATCATTTTTGAAAAAATATAGACCGATGATTCCACTGGCCCACAAACCACAACAAACCGTAGCTTTTTGTAGCTGAAATCGCCGTCGAATCTTTTCAGACTGCTCTTTACCCTAAATGTGGTAATTTTTCTTGTACACCCATTGGGCCTCATCGCTGTATAGAATTTGACTCGAAAACGTCAGATTCTCCTGGAATTTTGCAAGCTCTTTTTCATAGAGCGAAGCGATGTCGCTTGGGAACTGCGTTGCAGTTCTTGAGCTGAGCAGTATTTTGATTTAAGATATTTACACAAAATGCGTCAAGTCATTCCATACGTCAGTCCGAGTTATTTTTGGTTGAGAAAAAATTAACTTAAAGCCTTTATTTAAAATAGTTAAACGGATCTGATTTAATTAAATTGAGATGAATTTTAGCCATTCTGAAGATAATTTTATATTATTACTCTCATAAAAACCTTCGTTCCTATTAAAAAAAACGGGAAATAGATTTTCACACTCTTCCTTTGGGGTCAATTTACCATCAGCATAAGCATTAGCATTGATATGAGCAGATAGTAAAAGCGTCGTATCAGGTGTGGACTACGAGGTGTATGCGTAAGAACTTCTCCACCAAGCTCGTGGAGCTTCTGACGAGGCACTAACGATGTTTGCGGCCAAGCGTTGGCTTAATGGAATCTGGTCGCTTCTGGGCGATTGCTCCTTTCAGATGGTCTAATTGCTGACAATACAGATTTCAGTAAAAATAAAAATAAAGCATAAAGGAGCAGCTCATGGTGGATGATTCCTTATCAATGCTACCAAGCACGAAGTAAAACCTTTCTGACCTTGAATTCTGGCTTGGCGGCCATTTCCGCCAGCGCACTGCGATTCGACCCCGTTGTATTTCACTTGACGTTGTCATAAGAGGTCCACTTGTTATCATCAGTATCCATCTTGTTTGAAATTAGTAGCGAGTGGTAGATGACAATTCGATTCAGACACTTTTGACTTAGTTCGTATGGTACACATCCATCAAGCTGGTTTTTAATCAAGCCTTATTTAAATAGTTCCAGACAGTTTTTTGTGCAATGTTTAGCTTTTTGGCAATTAAATGGCATGATAGTTGAAATCAACGATTTAATTGTTTTCTACAATTGGTCTTCCAAAGCTTCGTGTATCTTTGACATTCAGTACACAGGAACGGAATTGACGAAGTCAAAACTGGCGGTTACAATATTAGAACTTTAAACATCTTTAACGAAGAAAAACTGTGTAATAAGGAGTATTTTTTATTTGCTGATGTCCATCTCGAAAACTGCTTAAACTGTACTGAGTCAAGCAACTTTAGAATTATCCATCTGAGAAGTGTTTTTAGTATGAAATCTTGTATATCTAACGCCATATAACATACTTAGTTTGAATTACGGATCACCCTGGTAGAAAACTTATTTAGTATTGGAGACATCTACTATGGATAATCAAGCATAAGTCTTTCTGAACGTCATATACGTTCGGTAAAAGTTTGCAGATGTTGGCAACTCTTTTTCAAGCTGTTGAATGTGTCCTAATGAAATGTTATTTCTATATAACTATCGCCACTTTAATGTGGTGTTAGACAATTTCGCTGTGCAATTTATCTGATTTGTTGCTGATTTGATTTTACAATAACAATATGTCGGTTTCTGCATTAAATTAATTTCCGGCGTAAACACCCGCTTTTGCTCGACCAAAATGTATTGCGCTGTTATTGAATTTCACTGGCATTGCTTGTCGACTTTCTAATTGCCACTGCAAATTTACTGTTTATTCATGCTAATGTGGCAATAAAAGAGTGCAAAATATCACTCGCAACCGCTAACATATACATAAGTGTGTGTATGAGTGTACGTGTATGTTGATTGCTGTCTGTTTGTATTTTAATTGACTTATTTGTGGTGTTGATTTKCTTGTGGCATCATGAATATTAAATTCTATGAGCGCTGCCAACAATGTTTGAAACATAACGGCCTTTATGGAACACACAACTAGACACAGCGGGAGTATATTATTCATATTACTCGCGTATGTTTATGTTATAGCCTACACTAAGCCATACGTTAGCGTACTTGCTGTGCTCCAGCTGCCGCCATTGCCGCTTCAATATTGTTGCTGAAGCATGTAATATAATTAATGTTGACATTTATGCACTCGTCACATATTCCACTGCCTGCCTGTTTGACAGCCTGCATACTGAACATATCCTGCCTTCGTTGGACGTTTGCTATTTTTACTGCGTAACAATGTTGTATCGATATAATTATGTTTGCCGGCGAATTTAGTTAGCGCGCTTGAATGTCAGAAAGGCTGAGCACATAGTGGATCGAGTTTAGAAGTGCTATGAAGATAAAATATTTTATCCTGCTGCATTATTCAGTTTTACTTCCTTCAACGCCTAATGCTCCAATTCACTATGTACACAGCCTTAAGCATAAGAATCAAGACAAAATGTAATTTCGGATACATCGAAGCTATCATACCCTACAGATGTGCATTTTATAACCTAAAAAGCTATAAGAACTTTAGCATGATCCAAAATAATAATTTGTTGGACAGCTTTATAGTAGAGCGATGTCTAGATTAATGAAAAACTTCGTGAAGATATCTTGCCAAAAAAATGTCCATGCAGCGACTAGGTTTTAATCCATTATATTGTATGGCAGCTATATCTTATAGTTAGTGGCGATTCCGACAAATAGGCAGCTTCTCGGTTAGAAAAGAATGTGTACTAAATGTCAGATCTTATACTATTGACTTATATACAGACGAACTGACATGGCTAAATCGACTTAGCTCGACCCACTAATAACTTTTAAGTGTTGAAAACCATCTTACCAAGTTTGAAATTAATGGGGAATTTTTATTATCATTCTAAATAAAATTTTTCCCCATTTTTTTTTTTTTTTTCAAGATTATCTCTTTCAAAGTTTGACCTCGTCTTAGTCTCATCCATTGAACTCATTTTCGATGACTCGCTCGAGCATTTCAACTGTTAATTGGTGGATGACAAGACCAAAGCGTGAATCGAAGTGGTACTCCCAGCATAGACTTAAACTTTGCATATCCCCACAAGAAAAAGTCTTACGGTATGATATCACATGATCTTAGTGGCCAATCGATCGGCCCAAAACGTGAAATTATGTGCTTACCAAAGGGTTCTCTCAATAAATCCTTTGATTAATGCAATGTGTGAGGAGTGGCGACGCCTTATTGAAACCAAATGTCGACAAGATCGTGAGCTTCAACTTTAGGCATCAATTATTCAGTTATCGTGGCGCGATAACGCTCGCCATTGACGTATACGTTCTCACCGGCATTATTTTTGATAAAATGTAGATCGATGATTCCACCTAAAATGCGCCAAGTTAATACATTCGTCAGTTTGAGTAGCTGTGAACGTTGTCAAATCGGCTCTCCACAGTCTTCGTGTACACTCTCAACTACGGCTGTTATATTTTCTTCGCTGAGCGCTTCGCATGGTTTTTTCGGTCGAATGAATGCTGTGTCACAAAATGGGTGATGGTGTTGCGAATAGTGCGCTCAGTAGGCCGATTATGTTCAGCATAAGGTGAGAGAACCGCACGAAAAGCATTCTATACAGAACGTAAATTTTCGTAATGAAGTTGACCGATTTGTAAACGTTGTTGGCACGTGAGTCTTTGGATGATGAAAGCAATATTAAACAAAAATAACAAGAGAGCTTAACACGACTCGTGGATGATCTGTCAAAAAATGGATATTGAAAAAATTACGTCTACATGGATCACCCGTTATAAACATTAAGGCCCATAAAGTAAATTCTGAGTGGTAAGCAAGCATTTGTCGGTCAGTTTTCTTTCAGGAAAACCAATCGTCGAAGTTGGATGACATTTCACCAAGTCCATGGAGTTCTTACAGAGAAAGAAAGCAAAACATTTTATCCCTCTTTGTAAATACAATATTTTTTTTTAGATGTAAAGACGAATATTTTGGCCTTTTGGATTGAGGAATGATATTGTCAATGTGATAATTTCATTTGAGGGTTTTTATTATGTGAAGCTATTGGACAATGTGATTCACTTCTTATGTGTCAATGTGTGCTTAGCCTGATATATTAAAGAATGGATGCAGAAATCTACTGTGTTATGAATAGAACTCCAGACAAATATATTTTATAAGGAAGTCGGAAATTTGCTTGTGAAGAATAAAATGTATAAAACAGAGGAATAAAATATGGATAACTTATAACTTAGTTATTTCTAAAAATGCACCAATATAGGAATTGGTGTGACAATCACAAGAGAGTGACCTAATGAAATTTAAACAATATCAAGCGATTTTAGGAGAATCTCGATTCAACTTTAATACTCCCTTTTTGAAGCGACTACCATTAGGTCTGATTAGGTTAGATTTAAAAGGTCACTTCTGACAGGCATCTCACTCAGACATCTTAGAAGGTGAGCCGTATCAGCCGCATGAGTGCCTATCGGACATTGTCGAATAAGAACCCTTATGATTGCGACTAGATGAACTTGGCTAAGTTCAAGTATTCAGCAGAACACAAGTATTCTGCTCCAACCATGATGATCTCACAATCGCACAAGAACTAGTCGTCACCTACTAAAGGCGCACGTGGTCCGTATCCAACTCGGTAGCATTCCGATATGAGCGGTGCATGGTTTGCCCCTTTAGCTAGCACATTTGCTTTACAGGTATCAGCGATTCTGCATGACGAAGCACTCAAACGAGAATGATGATGAAGCAGATTGCCGCCATTTCTAGTGAGTACAGATACTTCTTGACTAGCCTTGAGCATGCAACTCGCGAGCTCATCGCTATTATTGCCGCCTTGCCGTCGTAGTGAATGCTCATCGCACTGAACGTGGCTGCAATACGTCTTCTGCCATATTGATAGCAAATAAAGAGAATTTCTGTGTAGAATTTTTTCGTCCCTTTCATATACCCAGCTGAACTGAATTTCAGAGTTCATTTCTTAGCAATATTCACACCTGCCGGCAATGTTCAGTTAAAATAAAATTAATTTTTTTAGTTTAAAGCTTTTAACTCGGCCAATTAGGAACTTTTTTCATGTAATAATTATTTAGTAGTAATAGTTATTCGATTAAAATCAGTTAATATTATTTAAAACTACTATTAAAACAAGCTGAGAAGAACTAGTGTTACCTGAGCAACTTTAAAATTAGATTTTTCGATAATTTGGAAAATTGTCGCAGTATTCTTCCCAACTTCTTTGAGATAAGCCACTACCGAATATTTGGTTTCGTGATATAGAACACGCACATACATATTTACAGCATGTTTTTATATTCCTTTTGCCTTCTTCTGCTCCCTTAGCCAAAGAGCTGCATAAACCCAATACCCTCTCCGTCAAGTCTTCCCATCGCTGCTAATTTGTACACAAAAATCGTAAGTACATACACAAGTACACATATATATGTATATACGAACATATCAGCACACATCCATGTATATACTTGTATATGCTTATATACAAGACAAGCACTAAAGGTCGCCACCCAATAATGATGTACGCGCTTCGCTGAGCAAGTACTTAGTATGCGTGATGAGTACATTAAATTTATTACTCAGTTTCCGTTATGTAAACAAACTGCAAAGTGAATCCATCATAAGTTCACATAAAGCAAGAATGGCAAGCCAGCAAGCGCGGCAGACACAAAAAGTGAAGGACGCGATAAGTCACGAAATTATCAATTTAACGAAGGGTAGTGTATATGAGAGGGGAGCAAGTAAACAAGTTTGTTCGTAAAAAGTAATAAACGAATGATAATAAAAATTTACAACTCAACTGGCGTTGAAAATTTTATAAGCAATCACTTAAACTTGCTATTAGTTTAAATTAAAATATATAATATGTATATACGTCAACATTTGCACTTGTATGTGTTTAGTTTTATAACATCGGTTTGCACGTTTGTATTTGTTATTACATTAATTAATTTTCTCAACTACATGGAAATGGTAATTACTAAGCACATAAAAGTCACAGTTTCAAATTGGTAGGTGCACGCGGCGTATACGTAACATATTTTATTGGTAGCAAGTGTGAATATTGACTTGGTTGTCAAAAGTAATAAATGTGCATTACGATTTGTTTACTGTTAAAAGAGTAATTAGGTTATATTGCAAATCAATATAATGAATAATGCAAGTATTTTTCGCATAAATCTCAACGAAATTAGTTTTAAACATTTATTTAGAGGTAACTTTTTCAGCCAAGAGGGAATAACAGACTGAGCAATGAGATCCAATGTACGCAATCATCACTGAACCAACCTACAAGCAGATATATTTACAGTATTATTTCAGGGTTCATATCTTAAATTTTCCTTTTGTAATCGACGTCAAAACGCTTTAAGGAATTCAGGGTATTTTTATACTATCATGAAGAGGGCATAAAGACCTATTAATCTTCTCACGAAGTTTGTAAACACCTAAAATAAAACCTCGAAAATCCTTTAAAGTATATATCTAAATGGTCAACGTGACGATACTAAAAATAGAAGGCCGATTTTTTATACGAAAAAAGGCACTAAAGATTATTCTATCACGAGTCGAGTACCCCAACGCTCAGTATGAGGCCAGCTCTTATGGAACCTCATGTATGATTAGGTGCTAAGAAGACAGCAACTAAAAGACGTCAAACTAACATTATATTCGTCTGATTTAAGCGTCAATGGTTCTCTGCTGTGAGTCTCTAACTGTCTGAGTGAACAGAAGTTTTACTCATAAACACCAGGAATGTGAAAGAACGAATATAACTCACCATAGCGGTACATAGATAAGTGCGAGATTACTTCATAGCCGCAGCTTAAATACCTGGGAGTAATATTTAAATTCAAATTAAAATTTAAGGAACACCTAGTATATATATACGGTGAACAAAAACTGCTTTCCAGACTATATTAACCAACACTTCTGAAGTATTCATTAGTAAGTATGCCGCCCATTGACATCCAGGGAGATGAACTCTAGTATTTATATCAACTATCGGCGCCTAAAACAGTATCGGCAAAGATAGAGGAGAACAAGAAAGGCATCAAAATGTAGCAGCAGAGGCGGCAATCCTCATTCAAAGAGCGCTGGGTCGACAGAGTTATTCTATCCACCCGTGGATAGACAGACGACATGGGGACCAGAATTTCCATCTGACCAAAATAGTTAGAGTGTACGTGTACTTTAGATGCTACCTTTACAGAATCCACAATGTCAAACGTCCTAACTGTCTGACGTGTACAGAGGATATGGAAAACTTTGAACATGTGAATTATATTATTTTACTCCACTCTTTTTTCGAATACAAGGGAAAAACTAAAAACCACACTCGGTGATAGTTTTACGATCAATAACTGAACGATATTCATTTCTCAGTCGATTGCGAAATAGAAGACCGTTAGGGAAGTGTCCGCTGTCATAATGACAAAATTGAGACTTTTTAACAGATTGGGGTTCGGTCAGAATGCACAATAGAGGAGACCTAAGTGTCATGTCATCAGCAATACTTAACTGATTTTTTCGTGGTGGAGACTTGAGTGAGAGGTTTACAACGGCTTCTATTTAATGACGGAAAATATTTCGTCTCGCCCTCATTCACTACCAGACGCATTTACTTAGCTACTTTGTCCAACATGGAGTACAGTTTTTGAAATATAGATGTGAAATTTTGTACACACCCTTTTCTTCTCAAGAAATAATTCATTTGCCAGAAGCGCCAATAACGGATCTTTATTGCTTGTGGTTATCATAAATAGTTGGTTTCGGCAGATTTCAACAAACGGAGCGGAGGAGTACTGCGTTACATTTTAAGGCTTTCAAGTTTTTGGGTTTTAGCAAAATAAATCTCTAGATTTTCAAAGGTGTGTGTGAATGGTAACAAAACAAACTTTAAAGACTTGATTGATGAAGAGGCAAGTTTGGCATGCTACTTTCAGATTCCAATTAAAGAGCATTTACTGAAATCAAGGCATTCATAAGACATCTGATTTTAAGCAGGACATCAAAGAGGTTATCAAGCTTATTCATATTATGAATTGCTCAAAGAGCTTCCAACAGTGAAGGCATATATATGAGAGAGAGAAATAGATATGAGAAAGGCCATTCCATTCACGACTCAGTTTCGTCGATCCCACAGTCATCGTACAAAGCTGTGCTTCAGCATTGCATAACATAATTGTAGTTACTGAATTGAGACGTACACAATAGCTTTATCGTTCTGCCGTTATTGAGACAGCAACGAAGTTAAAGCAAATGGGCTCTTCTGGAAATTATGCTTGATTGTGAATATTTTTGATGTTATGAATTACACATTGTGTTTGTGGTTATTAAGGGACAATTTATGAATGTTTAAAAGGTCTATACATTTTCAATGTAAAATATATAATATGAATAAAGAAGCACGGTAAAATGCTTATTTGTTGTATGAATAAAAAAAAAAACATGAAATGTAACGTAGTGCTCACTGGGTGTCTTTATCGTCATCTTAACCAGACATTCGTAGTTTCTTTCATGCCGACGATTCATATAAAATAACTTTCAACTTATACCTAAACTTTGTTGAGTAATACTTCCACTTTTATCAGCTAAAGGAAGAATCTTCCTGAGATGAAATGCATTTTCAGAGAGGTTCCAAAGCTCTTATTGCCTGGTCCGAATAATTGCCGTCTTAACAGCGACCGAAACTAAAAGGAATTTTATTTTTTAACGAAACGCATGAAGAGCGAAGAATAATCACAGAAGACGAAACATCTCATTGCCTATCTTTAGCGATATATCTCAGTCACCGTACTATATAACATCGAGCACTTGTTGATGATTTTTTCATAGAACTAGTGATGGCAGCGGTAGCAGTGTTAGCTTAAAAATCTAATATGACGAGATGTCTTATCTTTGCCTTTTTAAAGTCTAAGACCACACAAATACTAAAATCTTTAATTAAATATTTTAGCCTTCTTAGCAGCTGCTGTCTACCGATTTCTCAAGTACATGCCGTTATTTAGAACACACTAAGTCAAAAAGTCAATTAGGTGGGCACATACAATAACAACTATATACTTATATGCATGTAATAACTATTCAGACAACACAATTACAACCACGACAACAGCTGAGGGGAGGCAACGGAGGCTAACATTACTTACTGTTACGAGCCTTTGCGGTTACACGAAAATTATGCAACACCAATTACAACAAAAATGGGGCAAAACTATAAGAAAGTGTTGTAAGGAAAGTGAGAGCGCATGCAAGGCTTAATAAACACAAAATGGTGGCAATGTTAAAGTGACAGTGAAAATATATGTGCTTACAAATGTGCAGAAAAGTAGCAGAAGTGAGTGTATATGGACTACAGGTACATATGTATTTTGTATGTGTAAGCCTTACTAACTGTTCATGCTGCCTACCGTTGCGTTTGCACTGCTGCGGCTTGAATTTCCTGACGCCACTTAAATGTACATGCCGCTCTGGCGAGCAGCCACTTGAAGAACTTCATAAGCATGTGTGCATAAGTAGTGCGGTTAAGTGCGAAAATTTAAGAACGAGCAATCATGTACTGAACACTCACAACCCAGCGGTGGGGGGAAATTCGTAGTGACTAGTTACTAACTAGTGACATCGGAGTTAGTTATGTTTTAGCTCATAAAATTTCAAATTGTTGCATTATTTAATTTTTGAATCAAATTATAAAGTGACTAGTCACTAACTAGTTACATTGGAGTTAGTTTTGTTTTAACTCAGAAACTTTGAAATTGTTGCATTATTACAATTTCGAAGCAAATTCTGTCTCCATGTTATACTGTTTTGAGTGGTCTACAACTAGTCCATAATGCCAATATCTAAGTAGACGCTTTTTGAATTTTGTGAAATATAAGCATATTTCGTCATAACGAATATTCGGTTCCCTTTGTAGAGCTAGTAACAGCTTATGTGTTTTACTCAGTCTTTTTGGAGACTGAAAGAAGAGACTGAATATCAAAAATCATCTGGCAGGATCAACAACTTATCTTCTCGGCCATTGATCAGGTCTTAAAGATTTAGTTTCAGCAGAAACCTTGAGCAAAATGGCTTTCAGTTCCTTTTCGCTAACTTTTAGCAGAAAGCATTTAATGTCAGTATTTCTTCTTTTCTTTTATTGGCGTAGACATAGGTGAGATTATAACAAAGCGCCTGTCACTCTTCCTTCGCTACAAGTGTAGCAAGTTATTTTCCGTTTTGTCTTTCCACAGGAGTGGAGGTCTTCATACTCTGCTTCCCACGGCAGGTACTGCATCGAATATTCTCAGAGCTGGAGAGGTTCGGAGAAGTCCTTTCCGATTCTGATGGAGCTTATGGTGTCAATTTACATTGTCTTCGAAGCAAAGGACGACTAACTAACAGATGTATTGAAAACTTAAGCAGTAAGCATCCTTTTCCATCGACAGACACGCGCGCTTTGCGGCAGCGGACAGCGACCAGCATGATGGGCCCAGAACCAAGCATTGCAGTGGGGTTTACACTATAAAGGATCTGTTCCACATAGAGGAGAGAGTGGAGAGAGAACAGCATTGACAGCAGGCAGCAGGTATGCTAAGCAACTTCTGAGAGGGTACAACCTTTTAAGGTTTAGGGAAATAGTCAACCATCCGCGAGACAAATTTCGCTTCCTTGCCGCGCTCTATACAAGGCATAGTATTTTGCGCAAACTGCCATCTCTGCGACATGAAACAGAAAACTCCAGAACACCTGACTCTGGATTGCTCAGCAATCTACCAAAGCTGGCTCAAGGCCGTAGGTTCCATCTAAGTGGACAGGAATCACATCACTTTAATCTCACCTAGCAGGCTTCTGGACTTTTGTGACCGTATCCGATGTACGGGAGGGCACAATTGAACATACTGAGTCGAACATGCACGTAGTGCGAAACTTCAATTTTCCTATCATATTTATCCCTTTCCATACTGTCGGGTCTAGCTGTTTGAAGTGAACAAAGTATTTTATTCCGGCCAAGGTTTAGTATTTTTGTAATGCCACTCTCATATTAACGCTCGTTCCATTTGGTACAAAACTGAGACTGTCGACTTTCACAAGCTTTTCTTGAGACTGTTATTTCACCAGCAAAATGATTGATCATGGACTCGAACGATCCTAGTAAGGAATAAGATCAGATAAGTAGTTCGAATGGAAAACCTTTCTGACTTAGCTATGCTCTTCGGTGTCATTCTCATCAGTCCACGGTTAGTCTTCAAGACAATGAGACTTCTTGCGACACAAAATTTCTACTTTTCTTATTGTCAGTAAACCACAAGTTACCATTTCACACACATAAACTTACTTTTGTCCGCCTAAGTGTGTGACTAAAATTTAGCGCTTTGTACTTACACAAGTGGAAATTGTTTACACTTCTCCTTGGTCTTGTCTTTATTGCTGCACACACAAACAAATAGACACACATACTTAGATAATTTTGTATTGCTGTTATAAACAAGACTTTGGTGCTACGATTTAATGCTTAATTATTGTTGTAGTGTCGTCTTCATTGTGCCGAGTAGCATAGTTTAGCACCTAGGGACACAATTGCTGCTTCTTCATACACTTGTATGTACTCATATTTGTATACAACGAATGTCTGTATGTGTGTGTGCATGGCAAATTGTCGCACTTGACTAGCGCTCGTCGACCACATAAATAACCACAATGGAGTGAATATTCTAAGAATTATTACTAAGTGCTTATAAGGATCTGCTGCTGGGCGAACAATGAGAGCAGCCACAGCCACTAATATGCAACGCATGAAATGGAGACAGATACTTCACTATGATATGTGTATGAAAGTGTGCTATTTGTAACTGTAGAGTGGTATAAAGCCTTCACATTGTTGTTTGTGCTGTGACTTTTGCCTTATAAACGAGGCAATTTGCAGAAAGCTGACAGCAGAGTGCATGAGATTTGCAGATTTAACTTAGAGTGATATAGAAGTGGCTTACTCGATTTGCATTCATATTAAAAATCGTATGAAGAATTGAAAGGTTAGTGTGTTAGGAATGTTATGACACATCTTCTTTGAAGCAGGAGATCAATAGTAATTGAAACTAACCAGTACTATGTGTACAGAACTCATACCTATTAATCTGTTAAAATAAAAAAGAGTAAAATGATGTTGTTTCTCGATCATGCTGACAGAGTGCCGCTCGTTGGACTTTTTTCGGGTCATCAACGTCCCCTCCGTTCCTACTAAAATCCCTGGAGAGTCTTATGAACCGGTATATGAGGACCATTTATCAGGAGCACAACTTACCTATTGTATAGGCAAATCAGTGGATACTGCTTCGCTTACTGTCGTGTCATGGCTTGCGGAATTCATTAGGTTTAAAAAATTCTCTGCTTGAACCTGTCTTGGTATTGAATGAGCATTTAATAATGTTCTACTGTAAGCAGTTGTAACTGCTCTGGACGATCTTGGAGTTAAATCAAACGTCAAACACCTCATTTTTAGTCTTCTATGCAGCAGAGTGACTGAAATGGAATAGGGCAACACACGAGTTTGACAAATTCTAATTAGGGGAATTCCACAAGGTGATGGTTCTCTCCTCTTCAATGAATCCCGGTCGTTTGGTGATAGCCTGCGCAGACTATAGCACTTTTATTCATGGGTATGAGTGTATGAGTTGAGGCGAGAGTATCTTAGCGACACAACAAATTGGACAGCTGAAAGTGGTTTCGTCATCAACCCAAATAAACCCGAGATGGTTTTACTAGAAGATACAAGACTGCTGGCAAATGAGAGATATCTGTCTGCAACCGGATTCAGTGAAATATCTATGACTCATCCTGGATAGAAAGCTTTCATGGAAGCCAAAAGCGGAAAAGCCATCGATTGCATTATACGGCTGTAGAGAAGCCACTGACAGAAGGTTGACTCTACGACACCATAGTAAAGCACATTATATTCTATGAAGTTTTATATGGTGGAGGGCTCTAGAAAAGACCACACTTGCAAAGAAACTCGAACACTGGTTCATGATGGTGTTCATCAGCGTGCGCGGTGCTCTAAGATTCACCCCAACCATGGCGCTTAATCTCGTCGGAAGGACTATCAGACTCAGAGAATCTGGGTTCTTAAAAGTACACCTCCCTAAACAGAATGTCAATGTGTTTTTACGTGAATACCTGTCTATGAAGACTAAACTCCACGGTGCTCGTGATTGCTAGAAGCAGATAGATCAATACCATGCGTTGATCAGCGCCCCAAACTTCTCTGAACAATCGGAAATCCTTACACACTTTGACTTCATACCGGATCACTTAGATCATAGAGTCGCCAAACCGAACTCTGGCGGCTCCATTTATGCCGCCATATATACCCGCGAGGAAGTTTTAGGTGGGAAGGAACGATTGCAGCAGATTGGCATTGAGCTTCTTTACGAATGGGCCAAAGCTTGGTGGGACAGCTTTACTGTCAGGAGCTCTCTATCAACTCCAACTTCAAACTTTCAGACCATTGTAGTGTCTCCCAGGCCAAGCTGGCAGCCGTCAAAGTAGTAATAGATTTACTGGTATCGCAGAACCACTATCAATACAAGTAGTACGGAAGTGTGCATTGCGGAACCACCATCGATACATATCGCAAAAGCCTTTTGGCCCAAGACCGATCGCAAGATATCGTCAGTAATGCAAGTAAGCATTGAGCACAATAGAATAAATGCAAATTAAAGAAAGATGCAGATGAAAATATAGAGAGTGATAGAAATAGAAAGAGAGCAATTTATTAAAAAGCAAAGGCGAAAGACTATAGAGACAAAGTACTCTAAAGAGAGAAAGATGAAAATAGATGAATATTAAAATATCAAAAGGGATGCGGATAAAAATAAAGAGAGCTATGAAGATGAGTATAAGTAGACATCGAGGAATATAAAAGAAGGAAGAGATGGAAATAAAAAGGGAGAGACATATGTAGAAAAAAAATAAATTGAAAGATAGAGACATTCTTCCAAAACTGTCAAAAATGATAAGAAGTACTTTGTATTTTGAAGAAACGCAACTGAAAACCGATCAACTTGATTTGAAAATGGAAATCGTTGAGTCCGACAGTTATGTAAGTAGTGTGATGATTTCCCAGAAGCTAAATATCGCAGAAAAAGTTGTTAGGAATCCTTTAAAAAAAAGTTCGGTGTATGGATGTATGGATTTCACCTCAATCGTAACAAAATCGTTCAATTTCCGGAGAGGATAATTACAGATGCTGAAAAGTGGGTCATTTATGAAAACGTCAAACGAAAATGATCAAGATCGATCCGGAACAACCTATGGGTAAACAAGCGTTGATGGTCAGAAAGCGATTGCTATGTTTTTGGTGTGATTGGTAGGAAATCATCTACGATGAGTTGCTTCACTTTGACTGGACTTTTAATTTGGAGCTGTACTGTCAATAATTGGACCGTAAACAGTTGATAGTAAACATTCGCATAGAAGTGTACAATTTTGATCAATATGAAATTAGTTGATCGGAAGTCAATCAAATTATTTGAATTTATGAGCACATCAGTGTTACTCAAAGAGAATTTAAAATTACCTGCCACAAACTTAATTGAACTCCGTTAAAATGCAGTATTCAGCCAACGGAGGAAATGATGTGTGGATATTGAGGAATTTGCTCAATTTGCTCAATTTGCTGCTTTCCCATTGTAAGTTTCTCCTAGTGCTATAGCAAAGAGATGGCTACTTCACTGAAAGAAACACCAGAATACATGTGAATTTTAGTTATGTTTACCGGTAACAACTTCAATTTACATAATATATGTGATTTGAAACCATTTATTCATTCATAAGCATTTCACTCATTTAAATTACATCTAATAAATATTAAGAACTATTTTGTGGACTTTACTTCACACTTTCTACCTGCTTAGCAATATGTATGCATGTATGTGTTAGTCCACTCAAATAAAATGAGTGGACTCATTTAAGTATATACATACATACTTATTAGGGTGTTTGTTATTTTCAAATAAAGTTTTCTTTACTAACTCCCATAAAACTTCAGTTTTTAACCTAAAAATATGGATCCAAGCTAAGCAAACTTATCTTACTTTTCCTATATATTTTAGCTGCAAGTGATATTTTGACATTTTGCAATAAATGTTTTATATCCTAAGCGAACACATCTACAACTTTGAAAAGCCGATAATCTAATTCAGAATCTACCACTCTACAAAAAAGGTCTGGATAATTTTTTTCATAAAGTAAGTCCATCAAAAGTTGTACGTAGTTAAAATTATAAATCGAGTTTTCTGTCTCCAATAGTACACCCTGTCGTATGAGTAACACAAACTGTGAAGAAGTAATTACAAAATTTTCCACTCCTCAAAAATGTTTTAAATGATTTTTTTCACAAAAATATTCCTTTAAAATTTTTGAGCAGTTAAAGTTATGCAACAAATATATCTACTCTACTCATAGAGTACACCATGGCGTATGAGCAACACAAAATGTAGTATAGCATAGATCACTTGTAGAATGCTCAGTATAATTGAGATGTAACTTTGACTGCGTATAACTTAAGCGATAGTTAACAAACAGAAAATAACACCGAAAATAACGCACACCCTAATGCTTATATCCACCGACAGCGAGACTGTTAAATATACGGGAAAAATGCTAACAGTTCAACAAAATCATAAATCAACTGCAATGCTTATCACTGCCCACAACTACAAGCAATGTACCGTAATACTTATGTTCAAGGCATGTAAGCACGAAATTTATATCAGACGATGGATGAGGTGGAAGTCTACATTCATAAAGGGACTTTTAATAAGAGTTTGAAGAGTAAGAAATAAGAGTAAGAATAACATTTTGAAAAACTCAGCGCTCTCGATCGACTAAACGGTTTTAGGAGGCATATGTTTTATTTCGGGAACATAACGTGCAGCTAGTCACTGTGGAATATGATCTGAACATGATATATTTTATTTTATAAAAAGCACTCAACATTTCTGCTGTAAATCTAATGGAATGGAAGCGAAGACCTAGGTTTAGTAGGTAATAAGCTCATGCGGTGGTTATTGTACGTCAATAAAGAATAAGAGGAAGAAGATGGTTATTGTATTCTTACATGGGCTTCAGGCTTTAAAAGGTCTGATAAAAAATATTATCACATTTTTTTTTTTTTTTTTTTTTTTTTTTTTTTTTTTTTTTTTTTTTTTTTTTTTTTTTTTTTTTTGTTTTGGATGCAATCTGGACAACCTCGATCGCCTTTCTGCTTCAGATTAATAGAGATTGAAAGGAGCTAAAGCGAA
The DNA here is from genome assembly GCF_001853355.1 of Bactrocera latifrons. NCBI lineage: Eukaryota > Metazoa > Arthropoda > Insecta > Diptera > Tephritidae > Bactrocera > Bactrocera latifrons. Next base: position 49,987 of record NW_017535241.1, read on the forward strand.
GACCTTAGTTAAGTTGCTCGTAAGCATATACAATGACGAATGTATTTTTTCATAGGCTTGAAACATAACCTCTGGCAAGAAACATAGCTCGTCTACTATGCTAGTTTTAAGTGCTTGTAGTCATCCAGCTAAGGCTCAGCATTGTATCTGCTCAGTGTGTTCAATTAAAAGGATATATTTGCGAGTAAGATCTTCAGGCTCAGTATACTCGTATTTAGTCACAAATAAAATGGATTTTCAAGATCACGTTTTTAGAAGCCGGTCGCTACAGCACTTTTCAAATACGCAGAACTGTTAAGACAGTAATATATACCTCAGGTTACCACAGGTGCATTGTAACAACATAGTCATCTGGAAGCTCGCTCTCTCGATCCTACTCAAATTATCAACCTTTATTGACAATATCAGTGTTGCTTGTGCGACATCAGAGCTTGGACATTTCCTAACGAGAACATGCTGATCGACAAACAACGTCACTCCGTCCATTTTATTGTTCTCAGATTCCTTTTTTGACAAACTAATGTTTAGTAATAAAGCTTTTGGGACGCTTTTTGCATTTCAATGGTGATCAAAGAATTATGTGGCATTGTATAAGGACCAAATAGGTAAGTGCTTTCCATTGAAGATACCGCTGTTCGAGGTATCCAAGAGAACTTTACTGAACTGCTATAAGGTGGACCCAACCCACTGAAAGCCAATGCAAATGCAATGCAAATCATTTCATCTGTCTCATAGACAGCGCCAACTGCAGAGGAGGCTAAAATATATAACTTTCATATATCAAAAATACTGTGTAGACACTGAATTATGGACTTTCAGATTATAACTGCAAAGGGTATATTAGCATATATTGTAACAGCTTACAATTGCCAAAGGATAAATTTACACAACAATGTCTTGAAAAGGAAGTTCAAATGTCTTGGCAAAAAACAAAAAACAGCAACCATTTGCAAACATCTTTGAGTTTCTTCTTCAAATATTTCGTAGCAGTTTTTGGTTTTGTTGAGTAAAAATTTTGATGAACGAATAAGAGTTTCGAAGAATATCAACATGTTTTAAAGAAAAAGAAAAACATCGAACTCCGGTATATTGTAGACTTTTTGTTTTAGTTTCCAAAAGATAGATTACTATGTAACAAAAAAGATTTTCAACAGGAAAATGATTGTATTTAGGCAGAAAGCTCGAATTTTGGATAAAACAAAAACTTTCAGAGTTCTCCTTTTAGTTTAGCGTGATCCTTTCCATTGGGGGCATTCCCAACCCCAGCGTACAAACCTAAGGAGGAATGGTTCGCCTTCTCACATCAGAATGCCTTCAATGAGCAATGGGCGTTCTTTGGCTACCCTATGGATAATTGGTCTATGACCGTAAGTCGTTAGCTGCTTGAGACATATGTAAAAGATTTGTTTCTGGGTACTCTTAGGGGAATGTCAATCAGAAACCTTCCCTCGCTTGCGTGAAATTCTCCACATGACTCCATCCTCTTCTTAGCATTTTGTTAAGGCTAATAAGAATTTGGACGGATGAATAAGTGACACGAAGAATATCGTGGTGGAATTCTAATCGATTTGGCATCCCGATAATAGATGATCCGGTATATTCAACTTTTTTTGTCTGGGGTTCAAGAGGTAGATTAGCATGTATCGATCGAGATTTAGTTTCGGAAAGATAAAAGATTGAGCTTCTCCTTCAAAAACTTTGGAGCTTTTATTGTTTACGTAATGTTAATTAGTATACGAAAGAAGAAACCAGTCTTACGAAGGCTATCGTCAACTTTAAGCGTTTCGAAAATGGAACTCACTTTCAAGCACAATGAGAGTCTTAAAGTGGTACAGCAACCCGGCTCTGGAATATTGTGATATTTTCAAATTGGGCTTCGAAGGATGCTATATCATATATATGTACGTCTAGATATAGATCAAGAAATCAATACATATCATACTAGCACCGGGATATTATGAAGTTTTAAAACTGATTTACGGAGAGTATATGGAACTAGCTTTAGAGCATGAAATCAATACCTTAAGATATAAAACACGATTTCTTTGGATGAGTAGTCTACAGATATATGTGGCATTTCCTTTCAAATACAAAGAAAAAATTTGAATTCTGGTAAGTTTCATAAGAAGTTAGACGGGCAGAAAAGCATTGAGAAAATTATGTTTAGGTTTGAATTCATATAAGATGAAACTGTGGACCCGATTGTCTAAGCTTTCCACGCCAATTTGCAACGAATAATAACTGAGCTTTGAAGTTACCTATTCACTAGTAAGTGTGGTTAAGATGTGGTCCCATATTTTTCATCGATTCAATACTTGTGACTTTCAAAAGTTGAAGCGTTGACTTTGAACCACAAGAAACGGGAGAACTATAAAATGTCTCTTGCTTAAATATGAGTTTGTGTAATTCTCATCCAACTAATAAGAGTAAGCAAAACCAGAGGCTTTGAAACAACTGAATAATCGCAAGAATTTGAAAACGTTCATAAAATTGTCCAAAATGGAAAACCTTGTATATTTTCACACATTTAAGAACATCAATATACATATGTGTATGTATGAATGAGTGTACATATATATATGCTAACAGGTTTATAGCGTAGTCATGAAGGTGAATGAATGCTTTATTTAAGCATAGCTGTTGCCGTCATACAATCTTACTTGCCCTTGCAGGTGTGTGCTTGTGTAGGTATGTGTGTATACAAATGTTTTAGCACTACATGCTGCTTTATATGGTGCCAAGCGACGACAACTTAGACAACTATTAAACATACTTAAATAAGCAGTCAAAAGATGTTGAGTACATAGAGCTTTTAAGTGTGTGTGTGTGTGTAGGATGTGAGTATGTAAATATGTACTTATTAAAGCGTGATTATATAATATATATGTATATATGTATATGCAAATAAATGTATTCAAACAAGTGTCTACAGCACATAAAGGCCTTTACTATGGCGACTACTTTTGTGAAAAGGAAGTTCGTAAGGGAAATTTACGCACACTTACATACTAAAGTCTGGGTTTTAGAATTTAATGGCGCACGCGGCTACACATTTAATTACGTATATTTATATAAATAATTGTTGTTGCTAAAATATGTATCGGAATAAGCATAGTATTTGCTATGTTACGCCTAAATGCATGCTACATGTATTCCTTTCGCCCAAATTTGACTCATACAGTCATAAAAATGTAAATATATGTATATCTAAGCATGCATATGTACAATATATTTATGTATGTACATATGGGTATACCTACTAAAGCATATAATTATGTAAATATATGTATATGTTTGTATTCTAATTATTAAAATAACACAGCAGCAATGCTGTTTATAAATAAACAAGGCAAATAATAAGCTCAGCAGTAAATATGGTTTGTGTGTGCGTGCGTGCCCTGTTCCCCCTAAAATATAACATCCCTACATAACTGAGCACTTAGTGTCTTCTTATTAACACAATTTTGCTCTTCGACCCCCGCTGCTTGCCGGCACTTAAATGTATAAAGAGGTGTGTCAATTGAGGTACTTATGACAGCTGGGGAAGTAAAGCTTAAACATTTTAAGAGGAAATTCTTTCTATTTAAAATAAAATATTTTGCAATAATTACACACATACACAAAGGAAGTATATTTGGATTTAATGCAATATTAGTCAAAATAGTATGTATAAGAGATAACATTTTCTAATAATTTTAGTTAATTAACGACCTTCCCACCTTTACCACAGTTCAGTGACTCAATAGCTTTCGTTTTAGTGGCAAAACAGCTGGTGAGGTAGGAGGTGGTGAGTAATAGTGATCAAAATTATTTATGGAATCTGTCCAAGACACACCCATTGTCGGTTAAAAATATATATACTGAAATTATTATTA
>NW_017535241.1:54066-64729 GCF_001853355.1 Bactrocera latifrons
GCAACGGTATGTGCCACTTGCAGATCACTAAAAACCTAGAATGGACCCTTGTGCTGCTACTGACGTAACCGCTAGCTGTGGTGCTCCCTCTAGTTTGGTAAAGAACCACAGCTCTGCGGTAGTCGAGGATCTTAAAGTTCTGACAGTCTTGGAATAAGCGTCTCGCTATATAAATGTGTATGAATGTCTACACTACTCGTCTAGTGAAGTAGTGCATTGAAGTTGGGTCCCGCCATGATGACGATTACAGCAAGCGTGATAAGAATCTGGAATGTTCGGTCTCCAAATTGGAAATTTGTCGACGCCCAGCTGGGTGATGTTCTCTTTAAAGTAAAGGCTGACATTGCGCACGTTCAAGAAATGCGTTGAATGGGACAAGGAAGCAACCAGTAGGTCTTTGTGACATTTATTACAGCGGTCATTTAAAGGAACGGAGGCCACGCTCCGACAGAAGAGAAAGACTATATGACCAAAGATGTCTTGGCAAATCCTCTTCAATTGAGTTGAAACTGTTCGATTTCGAAGGGTCTTGAAATCTTGTTGTATGTAATACTATATTCCAGCACACGTCTTTAGATCGAAAAATTCGATAGCAGATCGACCATGTTGTGATAGATGGACAATACGTCTCCAATGCCCTTGATATGCGTAAGCTCCAAAGACCTAACATCGACACGGACCATAATCTTGTTGCAGCGAAGATACACTGCAGCAAAAGCCGCACGTAAACAAACACAAAGAAGGTTCAATGTCGAGAAGCAGCAATCACAACAGATGGCCGAACGATTTTCGACTCGACTGGCTCACCTGCTCTCTGAGAGCGCTCATTAGCAACTCGATATAAGGGAACTGTGGATGGCATTTCAAGCTGCTTGCATGCAGCTGCAAACGAAACCATTGGTTTTTGGCAAAGGCAAAAGAACAGCTGACATGACTTGAGGACTGTCGCAACGCAGTGAAGAGAAAGCAAGCAGCCTACCTCGTAATATTGCGATAGACCACAATCTAATAAACGTCTGCTGCAGAAGTTTTCAATAATCTGATGTTGTTGTTGTTGTCGTTTTCCTATTTTAAGCGCTAATTTTGCCAGTCCAATATTGTTTTCGGTGTTTTGGCTATAATTCCAGGGAAATGGTGTAATGATGCCACATATTCCGCCTGAAAATCAGCTAGCAGTTCAGTTCGTTTCTAAAGCTAGCGAAGCCAAAGGAAATTAAATTATATCCTTCCAGTGAAAAAATCAGAAAAATATTCTTTTAAACGCCTGCAATACTTTTCCACCATTTTCCATAACATATATATTTATATGTATATTATTTTGATTTGATATTATTGCGTGTTGTTGTTATTGCAATATGCTAGTCAATAAATCGCACTATTCCGGCATTTAAACTTCATTTCCTCAATAGCACTCGTGGAGGGACTTGTATTTTGTTTGTATGCCAAACTAAGTATAAATATATATATATATACATACATACATACATATATGTATATCTTTGTGTTTTGTGTGTGGAAAGTAAGCGTATATTGACACAGAAGAAGTTCTGAATTCATTTAACCGCAACGGGAAGAACTTAGCGCAGACTTGATAAGTGAACATGTATGTACATATGTATACATATGTATATATGTTAGGGTGAATCAATAAAAACAAAAACGTATTATTAAAATAAACTTTTTGAAAGCTAAGTATACTCATTCTTAAATTAAAAAAAAATTTCCTTCAAGGATATTTTTTAGGAAATTTTATGACTAGATGTGTGACATGTATATATGTTATGGTGAAATATATTAATATTTGAAATTAAAAAACATCCTTCAGGGATATTTTTAGGAAATTTTATAGCTTGATATGCGAACATATATAAATGTTAGGGTAAGCCAGTAAAAATAAAAACGAACATCGAATTTATTGTTAAAATAAACTTTTTGATTGCTCAAAATACTCATTTTTGAATTTAAAAATTTTAGTTTAGGGATATTTTTTAGGAAATTTTATGACTAGATATGTATGTRAAAATGTATTGTATATTATGGTATGCCAGTAGAACCAAAAACGGTGTCGAACTTATTGTTAAAAAAGATCTTTTGAAAGCTAAATATAATATACTCATTTTTGAATAAAAAAAATCCTGCAGTTATATTTTTTGGAAAATTTTATGATTAGATATGTAAACATGTATATATATTTTGGTGAACCAGTAAAGCCAAAAATTCATTTTTGAATTGGAAAAAATTTCCTTGAGGGATATTTTTAGGAATTTAGGATTTTATTTAGGTCTAGAGGAATCTGCAGCTAAAGTTATGATATTTTTAAGGAAAAAAAATTATAATATGTTATTTACATATATGGGGAACTTTGACTGCCTACCCACACCTGTTTCTATCATATTTACCAAAAAATTCGAATGTCAGTCTTTTGACTCACCCTAATGAATATATATGTTTAAATCCATAAGTACGTACATATGCGCACACACGTGCCAACACATCACAAACTATCTCTCTATATATTCAATTCTCTGTTTGCTCTTTACATTGGCCCAGCGTTCATGGCCCCGGATGCGTTTAGCTGTAAGCGCGTGCATTTGCTTTCTCTCCAGTTGGTTGGCTGGCTTGTCAGTGCTGTTTGTTTGTGTTCGCTTGTGCCGGATGTGCGTGTGTAGCGGATGTGGTTACATTGTGCCTGCAACGGCCCATAAAGTACGCCTCAACACACACGCCTTCCAACTCAACTGGCCTGCTAGTGCGCTGGCGAGCGTTGCAACAATATGAAAATGTCGGCGATAAGTTGCAAAAGGCGGATGCTGGAAAAATGTAACGGTAAGAGCTTCCACTCAAATTATTTGTTTAAGCAAATTTTCTAGCTTTTCCAGTTTTCAGCGGCTGTCCGGTAGTTGCACATTTTTTACAAGTATTTTGCAGCGGAAGTGCGTGCTTGCTTAAATTGGGTGTGTGTGTGTCTGAGGAAAAGGTCAGTGTGCTTGGAGTGAAGTAAAAAATTTAAGAAAAAACAAAACGAATAGTTGTAAAATTTTTTAAAATTGTAGCATAAAGATATCAGAAAAAAAAAACATATTTCAAACTGAATAATCAATTTATGGTCGACCAACGGTCAGATCAACGATTGAGTGTCTAGTAGAAAAATTTGAATCCACAGGCATAGTACAAAATCATATCATGCTAGTGAGATAAAGAAGCGCCCATAGTATCGAGAATATTCCTGCCTCTAGCGCATTAATTGAGGAAGACCCAAATCAGTCCCACACGCGTCGTTCTCATGCGTTGGGCATCTCTGTGAAGTCGTTTTGGCGAAATTTGCGAAAGATCTTGGCCTACATTCTTACAAGATCAACGCAGATGACGAAAAATCATCTTCAGCGATGAGGCACATTTCTGGCTGAATGGCTTCGTCAATAAGCAAAATATGCGTTATTGGTCAGGCAGCAATTCACACGTACTCCATGAGTCACCATTGACGCTTCGATCGAAGAAAAAATTCACAGGTCCGCAAATGTAAACCGAATAGTGAAGCGAACCAGAAAGAAGCCAACGTCTTTTATTTTAAATAAGGATTCCAAATCGACGTCGAATTCAAAGCAATGACGCCACAATCGAAATAAACTACCTCAAATAAGTTTTAATCTACAGATGTTAGTCAATAAATCTTGTGAAGAAATACACAATTTTTAATGCGTGCTAAATAATGGCAAGGGAAATACTATGATACTTATGGTTCCTTGGCTTCACATTAGACTCAACCTTACGGTGGAGTAGGTATATGGATCCAACGCTGTCCAAAGCCACCAAGGTATCATTTTATGACTCTATACCATGATTGTAAACCCTATTATCACTTATGGAGCAGTTACTTGAGATGCCAAGGCAACGCAGTCTTTGGTAGGCCTTAAATTATCGAAGTTGCAAAGGTGCGCCTCTGTCTGTGTATCAGGAGCAATGAACACATTCCCCACTGCAGCGCTTGAAGTCCTACTAGAGCTCACACCGCTGCATCTGGTGATGAATGAATGAACAGTGATGAGGAATGCACTGCGACCTTTGGTCTATTGTGCCCTCTCCTCGCTCACGCTGATTCGCCTAGACCCAGTCTATCGATGAAGTCCATTATACTACAACACTCCAAGGGCCTTATATCTACGTCTACAGATTGCCGTGTAGTCGATCAACAGATGCTCCGGTGTTTCAGGCTCCCTGTCGCAGAAACGGCAGTTGGCGCAAGCTGAAAGGCCCATGCTGTGCAGATGCCTATTTAGCTTGCAGTGGTCAGTGTACCATGCGACTAGCAGCCTGAGTTTGCTCCTGGGGAGGTTTACTATGATTTTAAACCTTTTCAGGTTGTAACCTTCCATTAGCAGCTTGGCGTGTCTCATACCATGACTTTGTAGCCATCTGGTGATTAAAGAAATGTTCCCCGCCCCTCTTCCATAACAGAAAAACGATTGAAACTTAGATGTATTTGATCAGCGAAACCCACAAATCTCTAACATCTCTAGGCCGTTTCGGTCTTTAAGACATTTTTAGTCCTCATTTTTAAATTCTTGAACCATTACTTTTCTGTACATCACCGACACACGTGCATACCTCAACACATGTATATAAATAATCGCACATTCTTGCATGCTGTGCCGTGTCTCAGCTACTTTTGGCTGCTGTCGCCGCCACAACAGGGACTTGCCGGTGCTTGGCTGTCTGCCTGGCCGCGCGGAACACATTTGACCCAATTTCTTATTTGTGCAAGACAGTGAGTTATTGTTTTTATTTGCAACAAGCACTCACTATGCATTTTTTCATAACATACTTTCTTTCACACGTCATTGCCATTTTTGTTTTTCTTTTTTGGTAATACTTTTATACATCATTTTTCAGCAAACTCTTTTGCGCCATTTGTCGCAGCCAACAATAATGTGACGCATGTCTGCACACATACAGCCAGACCTCTATTGGCTGGTCTCAAGCCGGTACCGCCACGATGTGCGTTCAAATCGCCGTGTCCGCACTACTTACCGCTCTCAACAGGCAACACCCCTTAGTTGTCTGCTTATCTGCCGCAAAACATACATTTCGGTTTCCTTTTCGGCACTTTTTCGTCGCATTAAAGTGCTCGGCAAAGCGCTCAGGAGCATGCATGTAAGTAATACTTAAAACTGTATATAGCCAATGGGTCACATACAAATCATCGGATTGTGAGTGTGTGTGTGTTTGTATTTGAGGAGACCCATAAAATTCATCCGGTCTGCCTCACAACCCACATTACGGTCCCTCAGCAGGTAACTACTCACTCAGCACAGTCGCATAATAGCTGGTATGACTCTTTATGCCTCCCACCGGGCTTAACTCACTCACTTCGTCTGGCTCATTGGGTTTTCGCTCATATTGTGCTCACTACTCATTCGCTGCACATAAAATCACAAAGCGGAAATATGCCATTTTATCAAGTCGAGTCAAAGGAAAATAAATGACTTGTTTATGTGCGAACACATTTTGTTTGATTTCGTCGTAGAACGGCGTCTGCGGCCCTAAACAACGAGCCGTTGTGTGCGTCTCTCGGGTTGAAGGCGTGCTAATGGCATTTCTGGCTGTGTGCTGCGACTATTTGCGGTGGCCCAATAATATTATTGTGGAAAAATTGTATTTCGGAATCACACTTTTTCTACGTTTGCACTCTACGTGGGCGAAGAACTGTCGAACGGAAGCGGATGCATTGCAAGGATATGGTACGGCGGCAAATGAATGTGGTAGCAAATACAAATGTCTCGATTGCAGGTTGAGGAATTCAAAAAAATGTACATTCGAATTGAAAAATGTGTAATGTGGAGCTTAGTTGACGATTGTAAAAACTATTTTTATTGGAGAAAGTTAGTTTGGAGCAAAAAAAAAAAACAAATTCAATAATGTTTTTAAGGATTATTAACTAATTCCCTAGGAAACACGACTAATTTGCTCCGTTTAGATGCATCCGTCTTCCTTCTTTTCCTTTACTGACGTAGATAACAACATAATAGCCGGTTATAGCTACCTATTGAGTTCTTCTCTTCGCCAATTCGAGAAACCAAGAGCAGCCAAGTCCTTGTAAACCTGATCTCAGTCTTCCTTTTCCTCTGCTTCTCCTGGTGTGTCAAATACTTTCAGAGCTGGAATGTTTTCATCCATACGGAGGACATGACATAGCCAAAGTAGCCGATGTATATTAATTCGTTGAACTATGTCAATGTCGTTGTATAACTCGTACACTCGATATTCGACCAATCATCAGATGTTGTCATCGTCAATGTCAATGCACCATATAGCAGGAGGTTAATAATGAGTGAATTATGGGGTTTGTTCGTCGAGAGAGGAATTTACTTCTCAATTGCCGACTCAGTCCGTAGAAGTATTTGTTGGCAAGAAATATTCTGCGTTGGAATTTGAGGCTAACATCGTTGTTGGTGTTAATACTGGTTCCAAAATAGACGAAATTATATATGACTTCGAAGTCAACTGTGAAGTGTGACGAAAAATATTTCTTTTGCCTGAGGCATTAAGCAGTTTGAGGAGATGCTACGTATTGCTAAATGGAAAGGATCGCGGTTGTATTGTTACGGAGAGCGATCCTGGAATAACTGGGCCTTATCGTTCGATACCGCAACTATCGCAAGAGATATTTACCACCGAAATGAAAACATTTCATTTGAGTCGTCTATTTAGTTTTTGGCTATGTGTTGAAGTGATGCGTTTGCAGATTTTAGAAAATTGGCAGTCGAAACTCATTATATGTAACTAGTGCGTTCTTTCAAAAGCGACTTTCTAGTACCAAAAAGTCTACGAACTCGTATTGACAGACTAGCGATTGAAGGTGACGTAGGTATCTGGACAATAAGCATCGTAAAAAAAGTGTAAATGTTGAGCTTTCTAGTTGAAGAGACCGAAATCCATATCGTCATGTTCCTCGGACTCCGACTCATCCTTTCATGCACTGCATTAAATATTAGCAACGAAGGCTGTCGTCGCAACTGACGACGCGTTTCCTCACTTCAGACGAAATATGTAAAAAGGAGACCACTTCACCTAAGCGTGTGGACTTATTAAGTGAATCGAAACAGACGAAGTAGTGAACTTCTCTAGCGAATCTTCTCTACCGAGGAATTCGCGAGGTGTGATTTATATTGTTTACTTGAAGAAGAACAAAGTAATCATGGGGTTTTACTATGCCGAATTTTTGTGCTGATTTGATGCCGCATTGCAGGAATAACAGCTCAATTTTGCACGTCCAAGATGCTGCGCCGTAAACTTCCCCCACTACTAACGACAAATTGTTCGAACAAAGCCACGAACTGGTTTTTTTTAATCAATTTATTCTACAGATTCTGTTCCGTATGATTGTTTTTTCTTTCCAAATTTAAAGTCACCTAAAGGCTAAAAATCGAGTCCAGGCTTACTTTGAAGACTTATCGGAAATATATCTTGCAGACTGGCTACAGAAAATGGAGAATTGCTATGTCCATTATACTGAATTTCAAGGAGACTATGTTGAGTAATAAATCGCTGGAAATCAGTTTTCATTGATCTTTATAAACAATTAAATTCTCGGTTTTCTTCGTGAACTTAAAAATCATCAACATCTGTATCATGAGGCTGCAAGGTGGGCTCTAGGATCGATCTCGATCCGGTTCGAGATTTTCGGGTGTTTCGCGTGCCGTCTCTGCGATATAAAGCGGGTTCGACATCTAGCACTACTACCGCAGTGAGCTGATCCCTTCATAACAGGGGTATGGACACACCGTCGATACAGGAAACAAACTTACTCTAGAGAAGCAGTTTTACTAAAAAAGATTGGAGCCGCCAAGTCAAAAAAGTACAGAGGGTTACTAATGACTTCAAATCTAATTATGGATCGAAGAGCCTATGGTAGACTCAAACATTTGTAGGCCTAAAGAGTTTTAAATAAACGAATGTTAGGTTTATGCATATATTCCATAGATGCCAGAGATAACACCAATTTTTGACCCAGGCTTCTAATAACACAAAAAAAAAAAAAAAAAAAACATAAAACCAAACACTTAGAGTCTTAAATGATCTTAAAGATGCCTTACGAGTGGCTTGAAGATCCTGGATGAAAAGAAGTTTCGTCCTTTAACATTCAGACCATTCAGATTTGGCAGATTCAGCGCGACTAACGGGATGAACACTATTTCTAATGTTAAGGAAACAAACAGTCAAGAAAGTGTGGTTAGTTAGACGCAACCTCACAGAAATTTTATAGCGCTTTTTGAACATCTGAACATCTGTCACGAAGTTACTTTTGCTGTTATTTCAGCATCCGTAAATATTTAAGAAATATTTTTATAAATGCTGCCGAGCTTATAGTCTTTAACCGGTTAAAACCCAAACCGTTTAAGTCACGTACATCCGACTGTTGTGGCAATCATCATCTTTCGTTTTGGTTAGAAACTAATAAAGGGCTATGTGGAACAAAATCAGAATCTTTGCTTAAAGCTACAAATATCTTAAATTCTACATTTTATGCAAAAAATCTTAAGTTTCCCACAAAAATATGTGTATGTGTCGACATGTCAACGAATGTCAAGCGAAATAGCAACAGATTACGCACATTAACAGACGTGACGGAATTTATTTAACGACTGAGATGAGTGCGAAGGCTTGCGCGCGTAGATATGTGTGTGTCCATGAGCATATCAATGTGAGCATAAAATATATGTGTATGTATGTGTTCCGCTACGTAATTTATGTACATCAGCAGGTGAGAGAGCTGATTAATCTTACTTAAGCATAAACACACGCTTACCAACAAAAATACCATAACAAGAAATAATACCGACACCAGAAAAAATGAAAATATGCGACAAAGACAAATATAGAATGATATATTTGTTGTTTCCGTATTTTTAGATTTCTTACTTAATCACACATAAGACCGGTATTGCTAAGGGGACAAAATGTTGACAAGAAATATATAGCAATATTGCCAATTTTCCGTCTCTTTTGGTCTTGCCCAGAAATAATAATATATAATATTTTCCTATTTTTGTATTTCTTCATCTCTTATTCAATAATCCGGAAAAGTATTCGGTACCTCTGGCGATATATGTACCATATGACTTCATTAGATACACAGATGACATAGTATTGTCATGGAATGAACTGAGAATAGTTTTCGCGATTTTACCTTGGTGTTTTTTTTTTTTTAAGTAGGGGGAAGTATTAATAGCCGGAGTATGAAACTTCAATCCGCTAAACTTAACCATCTTTCTAATTCTCAGTGGACTGATACATGAGTGTTGTCCCTTGTACTTAAAAAGCGCGAGAAATAAAATCATACATGCTCTGAGTCTTCAAAGCACTCTGAACACGTCGGACAACTAATGTCAGGCTGGAATCTATAGAGGTAACTTCGAAAGCATCTATGTCCACTTCTTATTTGGGTTAGATGGAAGTACAGGGCCAAGTTGACCCACGAATGGATGTGCGGTATCAGTCTGTGGGTCCTCCATCCTTTGAATGAGGTTTGCTACCGCTGCTACCTATGGCAACTTTTGATGGTGCGAGTTAACTGAATGTAGCCAAAATCCGCTCTCCCTAATGAGTAAAGAATGGGAAGTCGAGTAGGAACCAGATGAGATCCCAGCGGTCATCAAGAAGCTCCATGAAGCATAAGTGGATAATGCAGAGATTCAACTTGAGTAGAAGATGTCTGACCTGAGTATTCATGGTTGTTTAGTCTCTAAACATTCCGTATATTTGTGTACGGTGTTTTTTACTTATGAGAAAATTTAAAAATATTTTCAAAAAGAAGCTTTTGCAAAATCTTACTCACCTCTAACAGATTTTCCTTCTATCCACCAAGTTTATTTTTCCAAACTTTTTAATTTATTGAAATTCCTTTGCTTTGCTCTAAATGCCTTAGCTACAACAATTCCACTACCGTTACGTTCGAAGAAATAACAAAAGACCATAAATTTATTTTCTTATATTATACTTCTTCGCTTAAACTTTATTCAATTTTCAATATGCATTTATGAGCGAGAACGGAGTAAAAAACGAAGGAATGAATAACCATAACCATAGCCATATCTTATGCTTGCAGCAAACCAGCTACAAGCCTGCAATAAATGCGCGCTCACCTCTACTCACATACATACATACTTATATATGTATATACACATATATACTATATTTAGATATGTATGTGCAGCTCACAATCAGTATTGTCGCATAAATCATAATGCCCAACTCTGCTCTTAACCGTAATTTCTTTTGTCTTTTTTTTACATATTTTCTCTTAAAATATTTGTACAATAAAACGTTCTACCTCAATTACAGTTATTGCGTTGACTTTTCTTACACACAAAATGAGTGGCTCTTTTACTGTGCCCGGCTTCCGCTATTTTATTTTATTTACATTTTTTTTTTTGTTTTGAGGAATGTAAAATTTGTTACTTCGAATTTATTGCAGCTGACTTGCCGTTGTTATTGCAGCTGGAGTTTAGTTTTCTTTTTATTTGTCATTTCCTGTTTGAAAATGTAGATTATACATATATTTTTTAAATTTTTGTGGAGTCTTAAAAAATTTTAACTAATTATTTTTTTTCTTTTTTGGTTTTAGTTCTAATATTAGTTTATTTCTTTTCATAATTTTATTCAT